>NW_019942592.1:58363-63949 GCF_002910315.2 Salvelinus sp. IW2-2015 | reverse complement strand
TGAGGTCAGCATCCACTCCCATATTCCCAGCTGGCTGCCGTGTTTACACATGTAACACCAACCACAAACAACAAGCATCATGTTGTCTTTTCTCTTCTCTTTGTTTTGTCTAGTCTGTTCTTTCCTCTCTCCCCCACCCGCCTCCCCCCCGTTCTCCCAACTCTCCCCACTTTGTATGTGGGCCAAGACTAAGTTAGACTAACAGGTGGGGGACATCTTGATGGTGTGTGCTGTCTGGTCGCTCCCATATACGCCTGACTCCACACACACACACAGTAATGAGTCAGTGTGGCTGGAGAGCAGATTCTCTAATAGGAGAAGAATGTGGAGTGCTGTGCTGTGTGTCTGTGGCCCGTTTTCCACTGCAGCCAGGCACACATTCACACTGTTTCCTGCCCTGGGGTCTTCCTCTGTCTTTGCCTCCTCTCTCTATCCTAATGGACACTGGTATAAATGGATCCGCTCTCTTATACACACTCTCTCTTTCTTTCTGTCTTCATCTTTCTTTTCTCTTTTTTTTCCTTTCTCTCTCTTTCCCTTTTCCTCTTCTCCTCTTCTTCTTCTCCTCTTTCCTCTACTATTTCTCCTTCTCTTCTTCTTCTCCTCCTCTTTCCTCTACTATTTCTCCTTCTCTTCTTCTTCTCCTCTTTCCTCTACTATTTATCCTTCTCTTCTTCTTCTCCTCTTTCCTCTACTATTTATCCTCCTCTTCTTCTTCTCCTCTTTCCTCTACTATTTCTCCTTCTCTTCTTCTTCTCCTCTTTCCTCTACTATTTCTCCTCCTCTTCTTCTTCTCCTCTTTCCTCTACTATTTCTTCTTCTCTTCTTCATGTCTCATGCAGTCATCTTCCTCAGGGCCAGTTCCTGGGTTTAGTCTCGGTTTAGTCAGGTCTAGTGTTGCTCTGTAATGAGCTTTCAATTAGTATGTGGTTGTCCAGTAAAGCAGGACCACCAGGTCCACACACATCCAGTACCGTGTGAGTCAGACAGTCAGACATAGTTAGCCAGGGTTATTACTGAGGAAATGGAGGTGGTTAAGGAGGAGAAATGTCTCTCTCTAGCTGGTACGAAGGGAAACACACACACACACACACACACACACACACACACACACACACACACACACACACACACACACACACACACACACACACACACACACACACACAGAGCACAGTTTAAACCAAGCCTCGGCACGACTCCCAGTTAATGGAACTCTTAACTAGGCGAGGAGCAACTTTAAACAAATCAAGACAGAACTTTAAAAATCACATTCAAATACTTTAACCTTGAAATCTCCTCTTGCCAACGCACCAGGCACTTTTTTCATCTGTTAAATGTTTGAGTGTTTGATAGTTTGAGGTCTATAGCAGAACCCGCGCGGGAATTAATGTCATTCATATGCCCCGCGGAAATTACTTTTCAAATGCATATAATCTAAAACATGCAAATGAGGCTGGCTTTATGCTCCCTGTTTAATATGAATTATCATTTTGTGAATACCTATTATTACTGCATACATTTCTCCAATTATATTGTTCTTTTTTGTCACTTTTGCATACGGACAGGCGCGTGCTCATACACACGCACGTGTGCACACACAACACGCTCACACACGGTTTGCGGTGGTATTTCTTTTTGATGTGGGTATTTTAATGAGGAGTAATACGGATGGTAATGACATAGTCCACTCCTCTTTCTCTCTCCCCCTCTCTCTCCCATCGCGTTATGGTAAATGATTGGGGTGAAGAGGATGGGTGTCTGTTCGGATTTAAAAACGAAATAAACCAACGTTTCACAGCGTGGCCGCAATTTCATCCTCAAAAAAAGTATTTTTTCTTAAGTACAAATGAAAATCACAAGACATGCAATACAAGTTGTTCTTAGTGAATTTTGAATTAGCAAAGTGAAATATTAATGTGTTTTAAAAGTGAACAGTGCATGTTTAGTTTTGTCTTCTCTCCTTCATCCCTTGCTTCTTGTGATAAAGGCCTCAGCAGGGAAATTAATGTCCTTTCTCAATTGAATTGAAGGCATCTCTTTTTCAAATGAATTACTCTATTCATTTATTTATATTGCACCATCAATTATTCTATTAATATTAGTATGTTTCAAATTAGTAGTACTTCTCTCGGTATTCTCTCTACTCCTATTAATTAGCATGCATATCACTTTAACAAAGATTTTTCTTTCTCTTCTAAATGATAGAAGATACATTTTTTAATTCAATGAGAACCGCCTTAGAAAGTATTCATATTTTAGTTTTGCCCCAAAAGACAAAAACATGGAGAAAAGCGAAAGGGAATCGCAGAAAACTAACAATTACCAGAATAACAATATAGACTGTCACTACTGAGTATGTCTGGTTGTTCTGCTTTTTCCCTTTTGAGGTGTAAAAAACAGAGGAAAATAGTGTGTGTGTGGGTGTGTGTGGGTGGGTGGGTGGAGATATCATCTTGTTCTGCCACTTTTTGGATGTGGTGTGTGAATTAATTAGTGCACTGATGCCTTGGACCAAGTTCAAAAGTACTAAAATTCAATTAATTTGAAAAGTGGACATGCTATCATTTTCCCCGCATGTCTCCTTTAAAGTCTGCCCTGTTTTTATTAGGGACTTATTCAATTATATTTGATTAAACCCTCTCTGATCCAATCTATTAATTAACTGGGAAATGCAAAGTGACCGACTTGAAAGCAGATGAATAAAATTATATCATGTCCGTTTATTAAAACATTTTACGTCCTCGTTTTTTAAATCCCACTTCAGCACTTTATAAAGTCCGTTTTCCGCCCGTTTCCAGGTGAAATAAAATCTGTGTATTTGTTTTAACTACCTCGTAACCATTTTGATTTGGTAAATAAAAATCTGTTTTTGCCTCAGGCATTTGACAAGCACAATTACATTCATTAATATAGCTGAGTACAGCCTCGTTTCCACAATGGGGGGAAAAAAGCAAAATGTCCAGAATTGTACATAGTATTCCTACACAAATAATGAAAGGTTGATTCATCTGCGTAATTAAGTTTATGGAGTTGCCACAGTGGAATGTGTAGGATATCCAGGTCAATATTTGCAGAGGGATGTAGTACTTTCAGGAGCAAGGATCTGATGATTCCACAAGGCTGAGAGAAGGCTAACTCCATTTTTCACACAAGTGATCCATTCATACAGCAAACCTTGTACTGGACTGGGGGAAAATATCATATCACACTGCTTATTCCACATGGAGAGATATGTTGAATATATGAAAGGCTGTGACAACATTTATAAAAAGCACATTTATTCCTGACAGACTAATGTGACAGTTACTTAGACAACAAGCAGGCAGACGTTTAACCCTGAAACAAAGGGGATTCAGTTTGGTTTAGAAGCCTTCTATTTTATAACTTAAAGTGGGGAGAGCTTTCTTCAGAGATAAACAAAACCAAACACACTTTGACAGGCGTGACACATACAAACACACACACACACACACAGGCGATGGGAGCGAGCCGCTCTCTAATGCAGGACGCTTTAGTACCACCCATCTTCTGTCAGTCTTTTGATTCATGTGACACCTGTCACTCTCCAATGCTGTAATATGCACACACACACACACCCACACAAACCATACACACACAAACACGTCAGGATCTGTCTCTTTCTTTCAACCTTTTTCTTCCTTCATTGCTTTCTTGCTTCCCTCATTTTTATCACTCTTCATTTTCACAGTGTAATAACTATCATTTTGTTTTGGCATCACAGAGATCTGGATAACGGTTTTGATTGAGTACCACGTGGCCCTCCGTTTAACCTCTCCTCTTTTTCACAATCACACCATCCTCTGTCCTCAGACCAGCTGACTCCTCTGTCTCAGCCATCATCCCTCTCTTCTTCCCCCTCTTCCCCCCTCCCTGCCCACCCTCTCACCCGTATAGTCATCCCCCTAACTCACCCACCTCTCCCACATCCCCCTCTATCTCTCTCTCTCTCTATTCCTCTCTCTCTCTCCATCTGAAGGTCATTCTAATAAAGGTATCTCATAGGACCTAGCTGCTAATTGCTTAGCGGTGCGCTAGCTGGTGTCTGATGGTAAGAAAGAAACCACCTCTGTTCTCTTTCCCCCTCTCTACCCCCTCCCCCAAGAGAGAGATGAGGAGAGTAGAGAAGGAGGGACGAGGGACAGGGGAAGATGAGAGGTGAGAAGGAGGGAGAGGGAAAAGGGGAAGAGGAGAGGTAGAGAAGGAGGGAGAAGGACAGGGAAGAGGAGACGGTAGAGAAAAAGGAGGGAGAGGGACAGGGAAAGGAGAGGTAGAGAAGGAGGGAGAGGGACAGGGGAAGAAGGAGAGGTAGAGAAGGAGGAGAGGGAAAGGGAAGAGGAGAGGTAGAGGAGGAGGGAGAAGGGAGAAAGGGGAAGAGGCAGGTAGAGAAGGAGGGAGAGGGAAAGGGGAAGAGAGAGGTAAGAGAAGATAGGGAGAGGGACAAGGGAAGAGGAAGAGGTAGAGAAGGAGGGAGAGGGACAGGGGAAGAGGAGAGGTAGAGAAGGGAAGGGATGAGGACAGGGGAAGAGGAGAGGTAGAGAAGGAGGGAGAGGGACAGCGGGAAGAGGAGAGGTAGAGAAGGATGGAGAGGACAGGGGGTCTGTGTGTGTGTGTGTGTGTGTCTGTGTGTGTGTGTGTGTGTGTGTGTGTGTGTGTGTGTGTGTGTGTTGTGTGTTGTGTGTGTGTTGTGTGTGTGTGTGTGTGTGTGTGTGTGTGTGTGTGTGTTGTGTGTGTTTGTTCGTGAGTCTGTTGGTTCTGTGAAGACAAAGTCCCCTGTTGCCGAGCCATAAAGATTAAGACCACTCTCAGTCAGGTGGGTTTTAGGAAGCCATAGGTAAACACACACCACATTCCACACCGATGAGATCGCTCCCGTGTGTGTGTGATTGACCGGGCAAACATACACCCTGTTACCACGCCGACCCTCCTTTTTAGAGTGCAGATAAGTGATTTACCAGCCTGCCCCTAGACTTGCTGTCTAAAAGTAGAGATCTCCACAATACACATAGTTCTCACACACACATGATAGCATGCACATACACAGTCAGACACACACATATGCATGCCATAACAGTCAGACACACCACATGATGCAATGCACATACACAGTCAGACACACACATGATGCATGCACATACACGTCAGACACAACACAGACAAATATTTGGAGAAGGAGCAGAGCCTCTCACACACCTCATTTATATCTGAGGCCATATCACGAGTCGGAAGACATTGAGGGTTATGATTGTGAGCGGTGTGTGTGTGTGGTGGTGTGTGTGTGTGGTTGTGTGTGTGTGTGTGGTGGGTGTGTGTGTGTGTGTGTGTGTTGTGTGTGTGTGTGTGTTGTGTGTGTGTGTGTGTGTGTGTGTGTGTGTGAAATAAGGGTCAAGAATCGGCCGTTGAAACATCCATCCTGGATCATGAGACATGAATAATCCCCTCTGTCCCCCCCTCTCTTCCCCTCCCTCTCTCCCTCCCTATCTCTCCAGTGTAGGGGTAAGGGCAGCGTATGAAGTCCACAGTGCTAATACCTGATTGTATTTAACATGGCGAAACAGGAGGTTA
>NW_019942592.1:50346-58338 GCF_002910315.2 Salvelinus sp. IW2-2015 | reverse complement strand
CCCCCCTCTCTCACCATCTTGCCCGCCCCCCCCCCCGCCCCCTCTCACCCTCACCTCCTTTTCCAGTATTAGGGGAACCACCAACAACAAAAACACCAAAACACAAAACAACACAAAACCCAACACAGAAACCCCAAAACAACCACACATCAAAAAACCCAAACAACAAAACAAACACCCCACAACAAAACACAAACCAACACACCCAAACCAGACACACAAAAAAACACAAAAAACAAACACAAAACCCAAACGGTAATAGCAGACCAGGATAAAGGGCAGGCATAATATGACAGTCCCACAGTGTATAATACCCCAGAATCTTGTACTAAACATGAGCAGAAACAGAGGCTATAGGGGACCGGAGGACTAGAACCCTAGAGAGGGGAGAGAGAGAGAGAGAAACAAGGTTAGGGCCGCGAAAAGAAACAAAACACGAAAAAAAACAACCACACAAAAACCAACACCCCCACCACCAAAACACAAAACACACTAAAAAAAACAACAACGACCCCCAAAAACCAACCAACAACACAAACCAAAAACAAAGACCAAAACACACCAAACACACCACCCAGCCACCACCAACACCACCAACCACCACCCACACCCCCCGCCAACACCACAACAACAACACCACAAAAAAACCCCCCCACACAAAACACACCCCACCACCCAACACACCCACACCAAACAAACACAACACAACGAACCACAACAAAACTAACCAAAAAAACAAAACACAAACAACACAGGAAACCAAACAAAAAACCACACACAGCACACCCACAACCAAAACACCACGAAAAAACCACACACCAAGAACAAAAAAAACCAAAAAAAACAAAAAAAGAACACACAAACAGAAGTTAACATTATCCTACTAAGAGACAATAACGAATAGCATAACCACCGTACCACCATATGGAAGAGCACGCGAAACCGAATTACAACGCAACCTATTCAAAAAAACTGCATAAAAACAGAGAATATGTGCCAATTTCAATCCACCAGATAGTGCTAAACCAACCACAACACAACTTTCAAGAGCCATGAATAGAATCAAAAAAGATGGGTGATTAGTAGGCACCAAAATGTACTTTTTGCTGAGGTTTCAGTACCGACAATCAAAAAAAATCTAAGTCAATGTGTTTCCATAAACGTAATTTTTCAACTCTAAACCGATTAGTTATGGCACCAAAAAAACTTTTGCTACAGTAAGTAGACAAATTTCATGCCTCCTGTAAAGAATCTATATCGAATGTCCGCGCTCTAGCCAACCAGCTCAGACCAGATACAGTCGGGGTAAAACCTAGTAACAAGCAGAAATAACCTAGACACAGATGAGACAATAAAATTAGGAGAATAAAAAAGAAAAGCAGAGAATAAACTAATACTATTGATCAACACAAAAAGCAGTCAGATCAATCAACAACAAGCATCAAATCACCAACCAAAACAAGAATAAATCAGTAAGAGAGGAAACGATTAGAGGGAGATGACTAAAGAACCGCAAATGGAAATGGCTCAAGAAAGCAAAATGAAATGGGCAACAACCACACCATAGAAACTGAAACGAGACAAAATGGCAACCAAACACATGAGAAAACATTGTGTCAATAGACTGACCTTTAACGGTAACAAACAAAACATATCCCATAAATTAAACCGCTCCTCCACACTATACCACCGAAACAACCATATCCACTCCAACCGATATAACAGTATGAACCTCCTTTGCTTGAATATATAAATTCGAAAGGCCCAGCATCAACCACCTGAACTCACAAGCATCAAATTAAACAATTAATTGTTCAAGAAACGAAGTCCCTAACTAATTCAATGGTATCCAACACCGAAAGATAACGCAAAAACAAGTGGAAGAGGACCACACCCATGTCATCGCGGTCCAATTCGAGATAAGACGATGGTGTATAATCAAACAGAGGGGATTATTCATTCTCATGATCACAAGAGGATGTTCAACCGGCCGATGTCTTGACCCTTATTCCTCACACACACACACACACACATTGTACACATTCACATTCCACACACACAACGCACACATGCACGCTCACACTAATAACCCTCAATTCTTCAGAGTGTAGGACTCGTGATTTTACCTAAGATAAATGAGGTGTGTGAGAGGCCTGCTCCTTCTCCAAATATTTGTCTGTGTGTAGCTGTGTGTGTGCATTCATGTGTGTATGTGTGTGTGTGTGTGTGTATGTGGAGAGCTCCACTCCCAGCTAGCACATAACGTTCTGAGAACCATATGTTTCTTAAGTGGGAATTTCAGTACTTCAGTTTCTTCATGGTTCTATTTAAAGTCATGTTCTCAAATTGTTCAGAGAACATTAAGAAACTTTACATAAAAACACAAGAAAACATTATTAACGTTCAAAGAATATTTGAAGAATATTATTTAAGAACATATACATTCCATTCGCAGCGTCAACAAACATTTCTCTATCCTCTATCTTGGTAAGTGTGTTCAGGTGTGTTCGCCCACTAATTGGGCACACCTGATCTTAATGAGTGCTTGTTTCCTTTGAAATGGGGTGTGTTTGAATAGACTAAAATGAACAGCTTTGTATGTGTAAAACAATACAGCATGCTAGCTCCATTCTGGTGGTGCAGTGGACTAATTCCATGGATAGAGAACAGAAGATTGTAGGTTTGACACTGCTACAAAAAAGAAATGTGTTTGCACGATTAATTTCCATGTGTCCTATCTGTGCTTGGAGTTCAAAACGGTTAACCTAAGCTAGCAGTGTTATTAAAAGTCTTATTGAAACATGTTCTCAGAACATTAATTAATAATCTTCAAATAACCTATCATTTACGTTCTCTTTAATAAAACCTTCCAGGAAAACTTCCAGGGTTCCCACAACTTCCATGGAACCAAATATGCTAGCTGGGCTTTTAGCAGTCTAACTCTTTATAAATAGAAGGGGTGGTGTGTTTGAGGAGGAGTGATGTTTGCCTTGGTCATCTCTACAGCACATTACTAACACTACGCTTGGAGTCGATCTCATCGGTTGGGAATGTGGTTGTTGTGTTTTACCATTGGCTCCTAATGCCCACCTGGACTTGTAGAGTTCTATAATTTTTGTTATGGCCTATTTAAACAGGGACTTTGGTCTTCAAATGAACCAGCAATTCTCCAACACACTCACATGCGGACACCACCCCACATTCTACATTTTTGCTTGGCAAGAAAGCCTTAAGCACCATGAATTGGCCATGTCCGACGAGCTCAGGTTGTGTGGGTCGGTTGTGTTGTTTGGCTTTTTTTAAGTATCACTTTTTATTATTGGTCTTCCTTCAGTTCAAGGACACTCATGCTTTTACTCTGGCTCCCTTTACCTTGTCCTTCCTCTCTCTATTTCTTCTCTCATCCTACTCCCTCTTCCTCTCGTCCTTCTTGCTCCTCACTAGTCCGGCGGTACACTGACCTTGTGATCATTGAATTTGTCCTTTTAACTAGAGTTAGAGTTATTATATGTTGTGACGTTTCACAATGCTTAACGTGTTTCTCGCAAGTACTCTTCTCTCCTATATTTTGGAGAAACTAGTGGGGAGGGGAGACATATGGGAGCGGGAGACACAGGGGATGAGGGGGAACACAGTGGGATGGGAGACAATGTGGAAGGGGAGAGACACGCGGGAGGGGCAGGGGTTGGAGAACACAGGGGGAGGGGAGACAAGGTGTGGTAGGGAGGGAGACAGGCAGGGAGGGAGGGGGGAGTACACTAGGGAGGGAGACAAGGGAGGGGGAGACACAGGTGGAGGGTGGAGGGGGAGACAAGTGGAGTGGGGGATGAACAAGGGTGAGGGGGACACATGGGGATGGTATGAGACCAAGGGGATGGGGAGACTTTGGGTGCAGGGGTAGGGGAGGGGTGAGGTAATTGTTTTGGAGGGGGAGGTGGGAGACACAGGGGATGGAGACAGGTTGGAGGTGGGAGACACAGGGGAGGAGAGACAAGTGGGGTAGGGGGAGACTACAGGGGTGGGAGGGTGATGGGATTGGATGGCTTTGGGAGATCAGTGGGAGGGAGACAAGGGGGGTTAGGGGGAGACACTAGGGGAAAGTGGAGATGCACAGGTGGGGAATCAGAGGGGAGGGTGGAGCACACAGGGAGGGTGTCAGGGGTGGGGGAGACATCGATTGGGGTGAGGGGAGACCGGGGGAGTGGGGAGACACGTCGTGTGTGAGGGGTAGACAAGGGTGAAGCGGGCAGGACACAGGGGAAGGGGAGACAGTTGTGGGTGGGTTATGACAGTGGTAGGGGGAGACATTTAGGGGAGTGGAGACCTATGGGGAGGGGAGGTGGACATCAGGGGAGTGGGAGCGGGAGACCACAGGTGGATGGGGGATGTGGGTGAGACGGCAGGGCTGTTGTGGGGATGGTTGGGGTGAAAGGGGGAGTGGGAGACACAGTGGGGAGGGGGTTAGGACGGACAGGGGGAAGTGGGATGGGAGTACACATGGGGAGGGAGACAAGGGGAGGGGAAGGGGGAGACAGCTATGGTTGGTGAGGGGGAAGACTACAGGGGCATGCGGGAGACAGGCGGAGGGGGATGGTGGAGACCTATTGTTAGTATCTTGGGATGTGTTGGTTCTGATTGCTTCTCCTAAACTTTCAATGCGGTCTTTTTTTGTGTTCCATATTGCCGGGAGGAAACTTCAAGCACCTTGTGTCCAATCCGAGCCACAAAAACATATGAAAACATAAATGTATTACCTTAATGCTTTGTCTGTTAAATCCAAAGAGGACCTGCTGTAAATCAAGCAGACAACAGATGATCAACTAGCTAGGGATATCAGATCCTACGTGGATCCAGGTACAGCTGTCTTCACCCACGGAATGATCGAGGCACATTCTAGACATTCCTAGCAAACTATTTTTTGCTCTTTTTTGGGGGGGGTAGATCAGCTTTAATATATATATAATATATATATATACAGTACCAGTCAAAAGTTTGGACACACCTACTTATTCAAGGGTTTTTCTTTATTTTTACTGTTTCCTACATTCTAAAATAATAGTGAAGACATCAAAACTATGAAATAACACATATGGAACCATGTGGTAACCAAAAAAGTGTTCAGCAAATCAAAATATACTTTATATTTTAGATTCTTCAAAGTAGCCACCCTTTGCCTTGATGACAGCTTTGCACACTTGGCATTCTTTCTACAAGCTTCATGAGGTAGTCACTTGGAATGAATTTCAATTAACAGGTGTGCCTTGTTAAAAGTTAATTTGTGGAATTTCTTTCCTTCTTAATGTGTTTGAACCAATCAGTTGTGTTGTGTCGAGGTAGAGGTGGTATACAGAAGCCCTATTTGGTAAAATACCAAGTCCTTATTATGGCAAGAACACCTCAAATAAGTAAAGAGAAACGACAGTCCATCATTACTTTAAGACATGAAGGTCAGTCAATACGGAACATTTCAAGAACTTTGAAAGTTTCAAGTGCAGTCGCAAAAACTATCAAGCGCTATGATGAAACTGGCTTTCATGAGGACCGCCACAGGAAAGGAAGACCCAGAGTTACCTCTGCTGCAGAGGATAAGTTCATTAGAGCCTCAGAAATCGGCAATTAACTGCACCTCAGATTGCAGCCCAGATAAATGCTTCACAAAGTTCAAGTGACAGACACATCTCAACATCAACAGTTCAGAGGAGACTGCTTGAATCAGGCCTTCATGGTTGAATTGCTGAAAAGAAACCACTACTAAAGGACACCAATAAGAAGAAGAGACTTGCTTGGGCCAAGAAACACGAGCAATGGACATTAGACCAGTAGAAATCTGTCCTTTGGTCTGATGAGTCCAAATTTGATATGTTTGGTTCCAACCGCCGTGTCTTTGTGAGGACCACATGTGTGGTCCCCACTGTGAAGCATGGAGGCGGAGGTGTGATGGTGTGGGGGTACTTTGCTGGTGACCCTGTCAGTGATTTATTTAGAATTCAAGGTACATTTAACCAGCATGGCTACCACAGCATTCTGTAGCGATACGCCATCCCATCTGGTTTGCGCTTAGTGGAACTATCATTTGTTTTTCAACAGGACAATGACCCAACACACCTCCAGGCTGTGTAAGGGCTATTTGACCAAGAAGGAAAGTGATGGAGTACTGCATCAGATGACCTGGCCTCCACAATCACCTGACCTCAACCCAATTGAGATGTTTTTGGATGAGTTGGACTGCAGAATGAAGGAAAAGCAGCCAACAAGTGCTCAGCATATGTGGGAACTCCTTCAAGACTGTTGGAGAAGCATTCCAGGTGACTACCTCATGAATCTGGTTGACAAGAGTGAACGCCAAGAGTGTGCAAAGCTTTCATCAAGGCAATGGGTGGCTACTTTCAAGAATCTAAAATCTAAAATATACTTTTTTGGTTACTACATGATTCCGTATGTGTTTCATAGTTTTGATGTCTTCACTATTCTACAATGTAGAAAAGAGTAAAAAGAAAGAAAAATGCTTGAATGAATAGGTGTGCCCAAACTTTTGATTTGTACTGTATATATATATTTTTAAATATATTTTCCTTTATTATTTTCCCCTAACCCCACCACCCTTCTGCTAATTGTAGTAAACTAATGAACAACAACACTTAGGCTTCTACTACCAGCTTATACATACTGTATACATTTTACGGACACATTCTATTTTACAATAGTTATATTCTGTTTGTTTTTAGTCCTGTCCTTCAGCTCCCCTCAAACCCTCCCATCTATCTCTGAAGACCATCTAGTCCCATCCTTCAGCTCCCCTCAAACCCTCCCATCTATCTCTGAAGANCTAGTCCCATCCTTCAGCTCCCCTCAAACCCTCCCATCTATCTCTGAAGACCATCTAGTCCCATCCTTCAGCTACACCTCAAACCCTCCCATCTATCTCTGAAGACCATCTAGTCCCATCCTTCAGCTACACCTCAAACCCTCCCATCTATCTCTTAACACTATCCATATTGGATTTATATGATGTGACATATTTGCCATATATTTTTCAACTGCTGTGATGTTTCACAAAAGCTATCAACATTTCTATTCGCATAGTTTCTACAGATTGTAAATTAAGTGTAAAAAATGTTGCTAAGAGTTTTATTATATTATTGATCGAATGACTATGACTTTTCAAACATCGATTGACTGTGACTGATCAACATACATTAGCTAGGGATGTTAGATGTTAGATCCAATGTTGATCCAGGCACAACTGTCTTCACCGGCATAACGAATGAGACACCAAGATATTCTTGACATTCCTCATGAACACTTTTTTTCCAGTACTTGAGAGGTTGTTGCATCACATGTGCAATCACAACAGCTGTTCGTTACTTGACTGTCATTCAGAAAATAACTTCCTGGATCAGATGATGACATGTGAAAATATCACGCTTAACTAATCAGCTGGACACCAAATGCACATCCAATATTATGCATAATTACTGAAGAATCATGTTAATGACAGCTAGGATTTAGGTTTTAAGTATTAAGGTAAGGTGACTCTTTTGGTTAGAAGCATTCGATTTTGCAATCGCATACATCATTTAGGATTTGTGTGTCCATTAAACTGTTTTCAGCATAAGGAGACATAGTTACACTACATTTCTGAGATCTCTATACAAAAAGCTGTCCAACAGCTAGATCCAGGATTCTTACAGGGTTCAAGTTCAATGTCTAATTTAACTGATTAATACTTAATATATGATATAAATCCGTCAAGACACCAACCATGATAAAGGGTTAAACATAGGTTTAAATCAACTTTAATTTGATTGAATATAGCTATGATCCCCCTTATATCTTCATGTAATGACATGAAAAACATTGGCAGATTATCACATTGACTTATCAACTTATCAACCATCCTACCAATCCTCGACTTCGGTGATGTCATTTACAAAATAGCCTCCAAAACCCTACTCAATAAATTGGATGCAGTCTATCACAGTGCCATCCGTT
>NW_019942592.1:42210-50321 GCF_002910315.2 Salvelinus sp. IW2-2015 | reverse complement strand
TGTCGACCAAAGCCCCCACATTGACTAGCTCCACCACTCACCACCCTGTAACACTCTCGTGGCTGGCCCTCGCTTTCATAGCGTTCCGCGCCAAACCCACTGGTTCCAGTTCACTAAAGACCCTGCTATGGTAAAAAGTCCCCCGTTATCGTTCAGCTCGCTGGTCACCCTAGCAGCACCCTACCGTGTAGGCCACGCGCTCCAGCACGGAAATATATCTCTCTAGTCACCCCCATATAACCAATTCTTCTGTTGCAAGACAGGCCGTCTCTTCGCAGTTCTGCTTGCCTCGCCAATGACTGGAAACCGAACACAAAAATCTCGACAACTGAGCAACACCTATCTCCCTCACTTAGCTTTAAGCTATCCAGCTGGGTCAAGCAGCTCATATATTATCACCTGTACATAACCAGCTACAGTTTAGCCCCAAACAGATACCTCGTCTACCTACTGTATTTATTTATTAATTATTTTGCTCCTTTTCACGCCCATTAGTTTTGCTTGCTCACTTGTGCACTGTTTCGCTCCACTCGGGCACAGACCAAGCGTCTAATTCCGAGGGTGTTTTCTTTTTGTTTTTTTTTGGTTTTTTATTACTCTTGTCTTTCTATAAGCTCAACTTCGCCTCCATAGGTGCCTGTTTATTCTTGATGCTATTCGTCATACTTAATTAGCTCTATACATAATTGGGTCTCTGCTCTCCTCATCACACACCCCTTACTTCTTCAACTCTCACTGGGCACCTACGTGAGTCTATACTAGACTTATTTTTTTTCTCAACCGATGGGGTGACCTATTTATCGACTATATGTTTGTTTTGACTCCATGGTAACTATGTGTCTGTTTGATGTTGTCGAACTTGCTCTTGATCATTGGCCAGAGGGTCACATCCAATGTGAATTGAACACGGGCTGCTTGCTTCGAATTTGCTCTAGCTACTGGTTGTAAATTTAAAGCCTTGTAAAATTAAGATTATACAACAATTAATAAAATAAATAAACGCCTTATAAAACAAGTTTGTCTTTATGTGTAGGTAAATTAAGTCCTCAGCAAATTATGGTAATAACACTAGTTCATTCCTTATAGATAAGACCCTTAATTATAGGACTAAATTCATCTGTACAGGTGTACGAAAGAGGCCAGATTACTCAGTCTATCTGTCCTCTAGTACCTAGGCCCTTTTAAGCCGTCCACCGGCCTTTGAGAATAACCCTTACGCCGCTGCCTGATTAGCTCTCGCGCTGAACTACTCTTCGTTTCGTCTTAGGCAGGCCTTAATTTTCAGTCGTACACCTTTAGCATTAGCAACTTATATATACCCAATCACGAGCCGGTCACGATTAGTGTCCGTTATTAGCATTTAGATCTTTAGTATCCTGCTCGTCAAATGCGACTAAACTGCATTTATGTGTGATGAATTGGGGCCAGTGCAGTCACTTGAGGACAGCTACAGTTCCGTTAGCTTTGGACATAGGTCTGCTTATGTCCAATCCACATTCAACTCGCCTAAAGGAGATGGACATCTGTGGGATATCCTAACTTATTTTAAGGGATTTATGCCACTCGTGAGCAGTAGAGCAAATGAAGAAAGAGGCGTGTAGAGATTCAAGAGCCGAGGTTGTTTTACTGAATAATTTGATTATAGATGGGGAGTAGAACGATTGGTATGGAGTACCGGGCCAAGTGTGTGTTTGAGGTATTTTCTTGCTTTTCCTGTCTTGATTGCCCATCCTTGTAATTTATGGAAGCAACTTCAGGCATGGGCTCATAGCAGAATTTGGCTCACCCAGGATATAGTCTAGCTGGTTTTCCGCATTCCGCCGAAATGCCAGCGCCAATCAGCATCTGAAGGACATATGCGTAGCGAGACATGTGTGCGACGCAGAAGGGATCTGATGTCTCACCAGGCCAGCCGGCTAGCTTCATGCGCAGGCAGGGCAGTAGTCGCCCCCCCTGTGTGTGACACTTGTGTGGTGGGCAGTGAGGCACAAATACACAGATGACATGAGTATTAATTGCCAAGTATTAGTGAGCAGGGCCATGCGAGAGACGAGCCGTCCAAGGTGGGCCGTCGGCCATCGCGGTGTAGTGCCCCAGTGAGCGGCCCCCCCCTCCCCTCCCACACACCCCCCTCCCCCCTCCCCCCTCCCCATGGAGCAGAAAGAGAAATGTGTGTGAGTGTTTTGGCTGACCCAGTCACAAGCAGCCTGCAGCGAGGATTCCTCTTTGCCCTTACTGTCAGAACATGCCAGTCCTCCCATATGAGCAGATGATCTACACTGGGGAGTGCAGAGTTGGGAGAGTGAGGTGCAGGAGCGGACTATGATTACAAATACTAAATCACGTATGCCGAAATCACCAGTGGGCCTTTCTGAATGGACGCGGATGCTTGATGGGAACGCCTCTAGACTCTTTTAGTTATTCGGTGATGGACAAAGTCAGTGGTTATCAAGGACGCGTAAGCCTAGACAACGAGATTAGTGGTAAATACAATGTTTATTTCTGGCCAGAGACAGTGTGCCCATATGGACACACTATTCCTCTCACATATACACAATACACACAAATACAGACACCTCCCTCTGGCGGATCTCTACGTGATGTGTCTAGGCCACATAAACACAACCCCTGTCCTCCTCTGGGACTCAAAGCAAACAAATAACCGCATTCATGTATCATACACCCGCATTATCGCACATACAGCTACAGGGTTCAGCAGAGAAAACTGTCAGTCAAAACAAAGCTGTTTGTTTATTAGATACACATTTCTGAATGCACCTCTCTGTTTAAAAACATAGAAGAAGGCCTGAACAACACAGCCAGAATGCTGGAGAGCAGAGCACCTTCAGCTGCGGTGGTAGGTTTCTCAAAGGTGGCTTTTTTCTAGCATTCCCTTAGGGACTGAATTTTGTGAGTGAGAGTGGTTATGTATTATAACTGCATTAGTTGGAGACGGGTAATCTAAATGCGGGCCGTTTATATTACCAGGGTAAAAGATGCTCGAGTGAACCTCAGACTTGAGATCCAGTACGCTTGATGCTCACACACACACACGACACACACACACACACACACCACACACACACACACACACACACACACACCACACACACACACACCACACACACACACACACACACACACACACAACACCACACACGCCCTGTGACTGAGTTTCAGTTGTATGTTTATCTGTAAGTAGAGCATACACTGTAAATCGCACCACTCCACTTGAGGAGCCTGTTTCAGGCCTGATAAGAGAGATTAGAAGCGGACAAAAAGAAGACACCATAAAGAAGAAAAACAAACAGAAAGAGAAGGGGTGCAATTATGACTTGAAAAAAGTATGTGATAAGCCGGGTCTGAAAAACCATACCCAAGAGAGAGAGAGAGATGAGATGTTGACAGACAGAGAAATTGTTGGAGATGTGTTGGGCACAGCCCTTACTCCCCCAACCAACCCCTCCCCTCCTCCCTCCCTGGTTTCCCTGTATAAAAGCAGCTTTTCCTGGGTGAGCTGAGTGCAGCAGGAACAGCAGGCAGGTGGTAAAAATGTGAGCTGCATAGGTATAAAGAGTTCCCACAGGGATCGTAACATGACGATTTAAACGTAATAAACCCAGTTAAGCTGTGCGTAAACAACACACCGACACGCATGACACTTCACAATTACCACACACACACACAAAACACACACTAACGGGAGAGAGTGACTTGCAGTGGGGCAGGAGGACGAAATTCAGAGATGGGCCACAGAGAGGTCAGCGGAAAACCGGTCCTGTGAAGAGAACAAGGATGGTATTGAGATACGAGAAGAGGAAGAAACAAAGAAAGACGTAATAAAGCTTAGAAGCGAAAAGCAAGTTTCAACGAAAAGGGAAAAACAAAAAAACGGACCAGTCGGTCAAAATCAGGGATAGGTTAGCAATCGACACGCCACACTTATTTGCCGTAGCAGTGAGTGACTACTGTTACACATCACAGAGGGAGTGTCTAAAGGGGGATATAAATTGTGGATGTGAGACAGCATAGAGCCGAACAATTGTATATGAGTCGAATTTCTCAATGCAAGGTACGAGGGGAGACGGGCAACGAGGGGGGGAAGGGATCGAAAACCACACAGCAGGCTCGGCGGGAACGTATACTATCCTATGGTTCGTCAAAGCTAACCTACTCACCAGGGTTCAACAACCGCCCCGAGAGAATGGGGCGACAGTCGAACTACGCGTCGTCAAGTTTAATTTGTCAGTTAATTAAATAAACACATTTAATATTTCCAGTCTTTATATTACTTAACTTTACTTTATTAACACACCTAAGTGCCTCTTTCTATAAAATCAATGTGAGTGGAGATATAAAAAAAGAAAAGTAAGTAAGTAAGTAGTAAGGCGGGTTAAAAGTATAACAATCAACGGCCGGATTCGTCTCATACGCATCCACAATAGCAGACCATAGCCCCACCGACAAATCGATTGGTAGGACCGAAGTCTGTAGACAGGAAGATTTATGGCATACGTAATGGATAGGCTGGAGACAGAGCGCTATCACGATCTAACTCAATTTTAGTATGAGAACACTAGGTCTGATCACTCTACCAGGGTATCGCCTCGGCGGAAATACCAACCCGGGCAACCCCCGTTCTCCTGCGACGTTATCTGTGGTGGCTTACAAGGCTTAGGGAATCTACGTGAGTAAAGCGGCGGGTTAAACCCTGTATATTAATTGGGAAAGGTAGGCTGCAAGTACCTTTGAACATGCTACGGAAACATATATGTCCTCTGGCTTACTCAATAGCACATGGTGTGCGTGCTAATCTATACTCCGCCACCCGGGTAGGCTGTAACTTAGGCAGTTGCCATGTTAGCAGACAAGAGTATGCTCTAGCGTCCTGTGCCTCTCTTACCTTTATATTATGGATTATAAGTAAGAAAGTAAAGTATATCAATTGAACTTAAGCCTAAATAAAAGCTAGAAGGATAGTTCCCATTCTGGAGTGTGTGGGCCGTCTATGCACATTAAAGATACCGGAGCTGAAGGATGGGACTTAAGTTATAAAATAATAAAATTATATAGGTCTTTTCTTCAGCAGATAGATGGAAGGGTGATTTTATGGGATGTAGCTGAAAATGAAACAAATGGGACTAGAATGCGGTACTTACACTTAAGCCTTGCTACATTCAACAATTATGACGAATACTGAATGGGAGCTTCTGGAGGGAAATGATTAGAATGACAACAGGACTGTGGTCAAAACAATACATAGGATGGTCTCAGAGGTAGGATGGGAAAGACCTTATGGTGTTTTAATTAGTAAGGAGATTAAGGGCATTAAATATCCTTTAATATTGATTTTTTATAGGAACTTTTTGTTATTTGTAGCTGTTACTATGTACAGAGTATGTCTGGATTTGGGTTTTTAAATATCTAGTGAGAATAGCAGGTTCTTGTCAGAGTATTGTAGTATGGGTGAAAGAGCTTTGACTGGCAGTGGTGTGAAAATGTCAATAGGTTGGAAATATAGGAGCGTGGATGCATGAAATTAATATTTGTGAGTAGAGAAAGTGGAATTACATAAGCGCATGTTGATTGATCTTTAGAGTGCGTCTCTTTCATTTGTAAGTGCTCTGTTTTTCTCGCTAGAGGAAATAACCTATATGAGGGTCGTCGTATCAACACTAAAGACCAGGCTCTCCAATCCTTTTCCTGGAAGACACTATCGCCCGCCTGGCAGAAGAATTTGGTTTCTTCTTTCTCCCTAAACAACAGTTGAAATAACCGTTTATTTCAGTTTATTCAAACCAGAATTAATTATTACAATCACCTGCGCGATAGGAGTTACGATTTGGAGCTAAACCACAGGACTAAGCGGTTGAGCTTTTCTCCAGAACAGGATTGGTAGAGTACTGCTATGGTATCTAAAGGGATAGACCATTATGGTAGATACATATAATAGATCAGATTATAATTAATACTTTTTTTTATCTTCGAATACTTTTGTTTAAAGTCATTCCAAGTATAATTTACCAAAAGTTCCATAGATTGCAGAATCTCATGAATCCATTAAACCAGTTATGGTAAAGCACTTGGGCTACTTTTGCAACCCTAGTTCTTACAAGTAGCCGTTCAGCACACCTGGTAGCAAAGACAGACATATTGGAAGATCCACCAGCTTCATCAAAAAAAAAAATAAAGAATTTACCATGAGGACCTGTATCAATTACTAGAGAAGGAGAAACAGAGAGAAAGTGTGAGTGGTATTGTCACAGCGATCATGACTTCTAGTGCCTAGCTGTGGGTACCATCTCCTCATCCTCTGCTCCTTTCTGCTCTCTCTCTCTCTCTCTCTCGTTCTCTCTCTTACTCACTCATCATCCTCCTCTCTCTCTCTCTCTTACGTCGATCTGTCGCAAACATCACTTCAATCGGTGTCGAACTGCTTTGCTTTATCTTGGCCAGGTCACAATTGTAAATGAGAACGTGTTCTCAATTTGCCTACCTGGTTAAATAAAGGTTAAATAAATAAAAAATAAAATAAATAAAAAACTGCTGAAACAAGGTGTCTAGTGTAGGAAATCCTCGCTGGTACACTAGTTTATAGAAAGACCTTTATATGTTAGACTAAATCAGCTGGGTAAGGCTGGAAAGAGGCCAGTACAGTCTGTCTCTCTCTAGGCCTGAGGCCCTTTGAAGCCGTCCAGCCGGCCTGAAAACCCTTGACCCGTAGCTCTCTGCTAACTCTTGTCTGTCTGGCAGCTAATTCAGCTCACCTGCTAGCACTGGTTATAAGCCAACAGAGCCTGCGATAGCTAGCATTAGCTTAGCCGTGCGCTAAAGGCTAACTTGCTAGTGTTGGAGAGGGGCCAGTGCAGCCTGAGACAGCTAGCGTTGGCCTTTAGCTTGTGGCTATATGGCTGCTAGCAACCAATCAACTCGCTAAAGAGACAGCTGGGCTGAATGAAGGGATATCCACTCTGTAGCAGATGAGCAAAGAAGAGAGGGGGAGAGAGAGCGATGTCTGAATAATGAAAGAGGGAGTGAGTGGATGAGTACCTGGCCAAGTGTGTGTTTGGGGATTTCTGCTTTCCTCTGACCTCATCTTTTTTTATTGAAGCTAATCTTCAGCAGCTCAAAAATGCCACGCAGGTATTCTCTTTTTCCTCTTCCTTTCTTTATTCCCATTGACAGAGGAGAGGAGGACGGGAGCAGGGAGGAGAGGTAGTCGACTGTGCTGCAGTGTTGGTCTTTTGGGTGGTTGAGCACACACACAGAAAAATAATGCCAAGTGTAGCAGTGTGCCATGGCTAGAGAGAGCCTGTGTGTGTGTCCGTGCGTGCATCTCTGTGTATCCCCAGAGCGCCCCCCCCCCCCCCCCCCCCCCCACCCCCCATATAAAAGAGGAATGGTTGAGTGCCCAGCTAAGCAGTCTTCAAGCGAGGATCTCTCCTTTACTGTCAGAACATTCCAGCCTGTCCTAATGGGGAGCAGGGGGAGGAGAGTGGAGAGGTTAGGGAGGATCAGCAGGCTGAATGGACGCGAGAGGGAAGCCTGAGGCCTTTGATGGTGATGGGACAGGCAGGGTACAGGGGAAGTGCAGGGCAGAGAGGGAAATACAGGTTTACTGGCCAGAGACAGCCCATATGGACACACTATTCTCTCTCACATATACACAAACACACATACAGACACCTGCCCTCTGGCCTGCGGTCTAGCTCACATAAACACACCCTGTCCTTCCTCTGGTGACTCAAACAAACAAAGAACCGGCATTCATTTATCTATACACCCGCATGTACGCACATACACGTACAGGTCTCAGAGTAGAGAAAACTGCAGTCAAACACAAAGCTGTTTGTTTATTTTAGATACACATTTCTGGAATGCACTCTCTGTTTAAGAAACTATAGAAGAAGCCTGACAACACAGCAGAATGCTGGAGAGCAGAGCAGCCTTCATGCTGGTGGTAGGTTCTCAATATGTGGCTTTTTCTAGCTGCCCTTAGGGACTAGTGTTTGGGTGAGAGTGTGTTTATGGTATTATCTGCATGAGTTGGGTGACTGGGTTATCTAAATGCTGTGGCGTTTATATTTACCAGGGTTAAAGATGCTCTAGTG
>NW_019942592.1:35172-42185 GCF_002910315.2 Salvelinus sp. IW2-2015 | reverse complement strand
AACCTCAGACTTGAGATCCAGTACCCGTGCTCACACACCACCACACACACACACTCACACACATACACACACAGCACACAACAACACAACGGACCACACACGACAACACACACACACAACTAAACCACAGTGCTATCAACACATCCACACACTATCCACCCACACACAACACCACGCCTGTGACTAGTTCAGTTGTATGTTTGCTAGGTATTGAGCACATAAACTGTGCTATAATTCTTTTTCACTACCTCACTTGAGGAGCTCTGTTCAGTGCCTAATACATAATGTCCCCTGTATGAAGAGTACGGTTGAGTACAAGATAAGCCCAGAGAGGCATAGATCATATACAGTAAAAGCGAGTAGTCAATTAAAGAAGGGGCAATAACTTGTATAGTATAAAACCTTTCTTACACTCGAACCTGAATCGTGCTTCAATCCAGATGTATTGTATTCCACTGTGATAATTCACGTTCTTAGATAAACACAACGATTGTAGAGTCAGAATTCAGCAGAGCCAGACGTGAAAGGGTACAATCTCCCTGAACACTCTAGACATTTCAGTAAAGACTTAGTAGCTTATATATCGACAGAAACATCTAGTATCCGCCAACTGCGCCGCGAGCGCGACAACAGAGCACACCATACACCAGTTTTCTACTACCCCTCACACACCTCATGAGTTTCGTCCTGAAACTATTTCAACCCCAACTATTGAACAGTGAGCGTAGTTTATCCCTGGAGCTGATGCAAGGCGACCATATCATACCCCGGCATTCAGAGTGCTGACACCGTACTATTTCTTATACTTATTCCTCACTTTGAGTGCGTAACATGATTCATTCAGGGAGCAGTATAAATATTCCCACATGAGGCTTAACATGATAAAGACTTAATAACCCAGTAAGCTGCTGTAAACACACACACACGCATACACTTCACATATACACACACACACACAAACACACACATACGGGGATGGGGAGGAGTTGACTGCAGGTGTGCAGGAGTTGAGCCAATCAGAGATGTGCCACAGAGAGGCATCTGAACCTGTCCTGAAAGAGAACAAGGGATGAGATAGAAGAAGACAAAGAAAGACGAAAAGCGAGGGAAAGATTAAGGTAAAAAAATAAAAACTGACAATGGGTTAGGATTTGGAGCAAGGGTTAGCAGGGGGATTACATTGTGTACTATCACATAGTTTATTGTTGTAATATGTTGTTGTAGTGTATTGGGACAGCATATTGGTGTCTTACATATATATGGTTCTAGTGGTCAGTACTGTTGTATTACTTCAAGCTGTGATGTGTGTAGTTGACTAAAACCTACACTTCATTCCTGTTCTGGAGCTGCAAATCTTAACCAGTTTGTCAACAACCTGTCTGCCTCCTGAGAGAATGTGTCTGACAGTGTGTGACAGTGTGTGTGAGAGAGAGTTATGATAATGAAGAGAAAGTTCTGGAAGGATACTGTCCTGTCTCCATTGCTCCCAGACAGCTAGCCAGTGATCGTGGTATTGTGAGCCGTAGGACAGGGAAGAGATGGCATTACGGAGGGATAGGGCTGGGAGACCAGACCTGATCTGATAACCATTTTATGAGTGTTGATCACTCATACAGGGTTATCAGTGCCTGCGGGTGGGACGCACCCGCAGCCCCCGTCTCCTCCCTACGTTGTGCTGTACAAGGCCTTTTAGGAGATTCTTACTAGGGTTGTAAAGGGAAGGTATATTAATGGAAATGTTTTAGCTTTCAAGTTTTTTTTACCTTTGTAAGAGGACATCTATTGGCCTTTTTGTGTACTTCAGATTATCACAGGTGTCTGTAATTATCTCTGGCCCTGTGTGTGGCCTTATCACATAAAATATATAAAATAATAAAATAAATATGATTTTAAATAAACATTGAATTACAAAGCTGTAAAACATTATCCGAAATATAAACCGTCAACATAGGGAAAACCTTTGGTGTTTAATAGGAGGATTTAAGCATTAAATATCCTTTATATTATTTTTTATAGACTTTTGTTTATTTTACTATGTCAATATGTCTGTTTTAAATGTTTTGGTGTTGAACTGCTGGCAGTTGTGAAAAATGTCAATAGTTGAAAGAGTTGCAGAGTTAATTGAAAATAATGCCATTATTGATTAGATGCTTTTTTCATTGAGGCTGTTTTCTCTTGAACCATATGGTCTATCCACTAGACCAGGGCTCTCCAATCCTGTTCCTGGAGAACTACCCCGCTGCAGAATTTCTCTCCAACACCAGTTGTAACTAACCTGATTCAGTTTATCAACCAGATAATTATTACAATCACCTGCGCGATAGATTAGATTTGGAGCTTAAACCTACAGGACGGTAGTTCTCCAGGAACAGGATTGGAGAGCTCTGGTCTAGTGGATAGACCATATGGTAGATACAATTATAATAGATCAAATTAATACTTTATTTGAATACTTTTGTTTTAAGTCATTCAAGTATAAATTACCAAAGTTACCATAGATTGCAGATGAATCCATTAACTTTGGTAAATGACTGGTAGCTTTGCAACCCTAGTTCTTACTAAGGAGCCGTTGCAGCAGCTACCTGTAGCAACAGGACATATTGGAAGATCCACCCAGCTTCATCAATTACACATGAGGACCTGTTCATACTAGAGAGAGAAACAGAGAGAAGTGTGTGTCAGCGTATATTACTCTAGCAGGGTGTCTCTCTCTCTCTCTCTCTCTCTCTCTCTCTCTCTCTCTCTCTCTCTCTCTCTCTCTCTCTCTCTCTCTCTAAGGATAAACAAGTAGAAAGAGAGACGTTTGGAAAACACAAGAAGCTTCAGATTGACTGGGTCCTTATGAACCCTGTTAATGATGAGCCATCAAACTGATTTCTGCTACCAGTTTTAGAAATAAACTTTCTTGTGTTTGCTTCTGCCAGCGGGGGCCATTCCGCCCATTTGGTGAGGGAAAACCCTCCTTGTGTGCTGTGGTGAACGTCGAATTGGTTACTCACCTGCCTTCGGATGAGAGAATGAATGTTTCTTTCTCTGACGGCCGCAAGAGAGGTGAGAGCCTTGCGCTGCCGCTAATAATAATGCTTGTTAAAAACAAAAAGCTTGTAATGTGTTCCTTAGTCATGATATGTGTGTAAAGTACAAACTGTATGGTTCACCCACACATCAGGTGACAAACCTCAAATCACACTGAAGCATCTCTCCTCCCTACAGCCCCCTCCCTGACATTTACAGGTATCCTTACAGGCCCAAACCCTCAGCTGCCTCTTCTTTCCTTCCCTTCCTCCCTTGTTCCTCTGCCTGCCCTCTCCTCCCCCCCTACCTTGGTCCTCTTCACACCAATATATCACCTTCTCACGTCACCCCATCCCCTCCCACCCCCTGGCCCTACAAAGTCAAATCGTGTCAGGAGTGTACACCACTGTGTCCTTCTTCTCTCTATTGTCTTTCTTTTCTCTCTCATTCCATTTCTTTCTCTCATCTCTATTTATTCTCTCTCTCTCATTTCTTCTCCTCTCATCTCTATTTTTTATCTCTCTCTCATTCTCTCAAATTCTCATTGCATTCTCTCTCTCTCATTCCGCTCTATTTCCATTCTTTCGCTCTCTCTCATTCTCTATTTCATTCTCTCTTCTCATCTACTCTCTCTCTCATTCCTCTCCTCTCATTCTCTATTTTATTCTCCTCTCTCTCTTCTCTCTCTCATTCTCTCTCTCATTCTCTATTTTCATGCAAAAATATATAATTAGAGTTGGGTAAATGTAGTTAAACTTGAATTTTTTCACAAGGACTTATACAGGACACAAACCTTAACATCAAAACCTTCAAATCCAAATCCAAATTCCAGACCTAATACCTTGATTTGGACAAAATTACTTGAATGGACTATTACTACCGAGGACTATCAAAAACAAAACTTCTAACATACCAAAACCTGCAGAAGAAACACAACCTGGAAATACCACCCAACACAACACTGAGTGAGTAATGTTCAGTCTGAACCTACTTCTGAAGCCAAAAAATAAAAGACAATAATCCCACCTCCTCCTAACTGCCCCCCTGTCATCTCCCCTGATTGCTCTCCTGACAACCCCCACACATCCACTGAGGACACACAAAAGACAAAGATTGTGCCCCTCGTTGACTCAAAAGCTGTCATCAAGGCAAGGGGTGGCTACTTTGAAGAATCTCAAATATAAAATATATTTTGAATTGTTTAACACTTTTTTGGTTACTACACGATTCCATGTGTTATTTCATAGTTTTGCTGTCTTCATTATTATTCTACAATGTAGAAAATAGTAAAAATTAAGAAAACCCTGGAATGAGTAGGTGTGTCCAAACTTTTGACAGTAGTCAAATGTCTACTGTTTGCTGATGATCTGGTGCTTCTGTCCCCAACCAAGGAGGGCCTACAGCAGCACCTAAATCTTCTTCACAGATTCTGCCAGACCTGGGCCCTGACAGTAAATCTCAGTAAGACAATAATAATGGTGTTCCAAAAAAGGTCCAGTTGCCAGGACCACGAATACAAATTCCATCTAGACACCGTTGCTCTAGAGCACACAAACTATACATACCTCGGCTTAAACATCAGCGCCACAGGTAACTTCCACAAAGCTGTGAATGATCTGAGAGACAATGTAAGAAAAGCCTTCTATGCCATCAAAATGAACATAAAATTCGACATACCAATTAGGATCAATAGAAATACTTGAATCAGTTACAGAACCCATTGCCTTTTATGGTTGTGAGGTCTGGGGTCCCCTCACCAACCAAGATTTCACAAAATTGGACAAACACCAAATTGAGACTCTGCATACAGAAAAATAAGCAAAAAAGCAAAAAATATTCTCTGTGTACAACTTAAAACACAAAATAATGCATACAGAGCAGAAATAGGCCGATACACGCTAATTATCAAAATCCAGAAAAGAGCCGTTCAATTCTACAACCACATAAAAGGAAGCGATTCCCAAACATTCCATAAGAAAGCCATCACCTATTGAGAGATGAACCTGGAGAAGAGTCCCCTAAGCAAGCTGGTCCTGGGGCTCTGTTCACAAACACTAACAGACGCCACAGAGCCCCAGGACAGCAACACAATTAGACCCAACCAAATCATGCGAAAACAAAAAGATAATTACTTGACACATTGGAATGAATTTACAAAAAAACTGAGCAAACTAGAATGCTATTTAGCCCTTAACAGAGAGTACACAGTGGCAGAATACCTGACCACCGTGACTGACCCAAACTTAACGAAAGCTTTGACTATGTACAGACTCAGTGAGCATAGCATTGCTATTGCGAAAGGCCGCCGTAGGCAGACCTGGCTCACAATAGAAGACAGGCTATGTGCACACTGCCCACAAAATGAGGTGGAAACTGAGCTGCACTTCCTAACCTCCTGCCAAATGTATTACCATATTAGAGACACATATTTCTCTCAGATTACACAGATCCACAAATAATTTGAAAACAAATCCAATTTTGATAAACTCCCATATCTACTGGGTGAAATACCACAGTGTGCCATCACAGCAGCAAGATTTGTGACCTGTTCTCACAAGAAAAGGTCAACCAGTGAAGAACAAACACCATTGTAAATACAACCTACATGTTTATTTATTTTCCGTTTTGTACTTTAACTATTTGCACATCATTACAACACTTTATATAGACATAATAATAGACATAATATGACATTTGTAATGTCTTTATTCTTTTAGAACTTTTTGTGAGTATTATGTTTACTGTAAATTTTTTATTGTTTATTTCACTTTTGTTTATTATCTATTTCAATTGCTTTGGCAATGTAAACATATGTTTCCCATGCAAATAAAGCCCCTTTAATTGAATTGAATTGAGAGATAGAGACAAGGCTTAAAGAGCCACACAACTCCAATAGCCGTCTGTCGAAAAGCACAACTTTTGACAATAACCAGATATGCTGTGCGCGAGCGTGTGTGTGTGTGTGTGTACAGAGCAGGGTTGTCTTTGAGGGGAGGATGTTTGATGCGTGTTCTTAGGGTCCCTCTAATTAGAATGCTCTCCTTCGACAAACACAACAAAATGCGCCCCTCCTGAGTTTGTTGTTGTTTTTGAAAATACAAAGCTCGCTAACACAAGGAGCGGGGAGGCATTTGCCATCGTTAAGGGAAAGCGTGAGCGTGGGAGAGTGGGAAGGAGAGACAGAAACAGAGAGAAAGTGAAGGAACAAGAGAGAGAGACGTTTGGAAAACACAAGAAGCTTCAGATGAGCTGGGCCTGTGAACTGTTAATGATGAGCCCAATCACTGATTTCTGCTACCAGTTTTAGAAATAAACTTTCTCTGTGTTTGCTTCTGCCAGGGGGGCATTCCGCCCATTGTGTGAGGAACCCTGTGTGTCTGTGTGTGTGTTCCACCTGCCTTCGGAGAGAATGAATGTTTTCTTTTTCTCTGAGGCAAGAGCAGGTGAGAGCGCTGGTGGCGCTGCTAATGGAATATATGCTTGTGGAAAAACAAAAGGCTGTGTATGTGTTCCTTAGTCATGAGTATGTGGTGTAAAGTACAAACTGTATTGGTTCACCACAACATCAGGTGACAACCTCAAATCACACTGAAGCATCTCTCCTCCCTACAGCCCCTCCCTGACATTTACAGGTAGTCCTACAGGCCCAAACCTCAGGCTGCCCTCTTCTTTCCTTCCCTCCTCCCTTGTCCTCTCCTGCCCTCTCCTCCCCCCTTACCTTTGGTCCCTCTTCACACATATATCACCTTCTCACTCACCCCCATCCCCTCACCCCTGGCCCTACAGTCAAATCTGTGTGTGAGCACCACTGTGTCCTCTTCTCTCTATTGTCTTTCTTTCTCTCTCATTCTCATTCTCTCATTCTCTATTTTATTCTCTCTCTCTCATTCTCTCCCTCTCATTCTCTATTTTATTCTCTCTCTCATTCTCTCATTCTCTATTTCATTCTCTCTCTCTCATTCTCTATTTCATTCTCTCTCTCTCTCATTCTCTATTTC
>NW_019942592.1:18366-31890 GCF_002910315.2 Salvelinus sp. IW2-2015 | reverse complement strand
TTTGGACACTTAACTGAGTTCCAGGTCGAGTTTTTCTTTTAATGATTAAACCAAACTGCTGACTTGGGCCATGCCCAGGCGTTTTTTGCAATGTTTTCCTGATATGATTGATTTTCATTTTCTGAGCCTTGTTGACGGCCAGCAATAATCATTTGCATCGACACTGCCGCTCTGTCCTCGTGTTTTCATCCCTTAATACTTTCCTGCTGGACACCCCCAAATCCAACAAACCCTCTTCTACATAATGCCCACTATAGCAATAGTCTCAGAGATCAATGCCCTTATCCTCAATTCGCGCTCAACACGCTCTCCTAACACACCACCACCACATTCTTGTGAATGCCAATTCAACAAATGGACAATGGGGTACCATTACAAAAGGTGCTGTCATTTCTAAACAGTTCATCTGATATTATGGAAAATACCTTCAAATAAAGCTAACAGGTCTGGGACTTCACCCGCTCATTTGTCATTGTATCCTTTTCCAAACTCAAAAGTATTGCCTAGAGTACACGATAACCAAAATAACAACAAAAATGTCACTGTCCAGATGAAGTATGGTGCCACTGTATTGTGGGCTTAGCAGCCTCTGGTGTTTGCAGGTTAACCGTACACCGATGTAGCTGCCTAGTGATGGCTATTTAAACATTTCTCGATGGCCTTGAGAAGAGAAAGCTGTTTTTCAGTCTCTCGGTCCCAGCTTTGATGCCACCTGTACCTGACCTCGCTTCTGATGAAAGCGGGCGTTGAACGGGCAGTGGCTCGGGAGGTTTGTTGTCCTGATGATCTTCTGTAGACATCAGGGTGCTGGAGGTGGTTGTTCATGGAGGGCAGATAGTTTTGCCCCTGTGATTACTATCGCGCCTGTGCAGGACCGGCCACCACACCCACTGGTGATTCGAGACCTTGCGGTTGCGTACCAGTCCTGTGATTCACCCGAACAGGATGCTCTCTACGGACAGTAGTGGGAGGTAAAGTTGGGAAAGCTTCAACGTCTCCTTAGCAATAGCGACACATTCTAATTGTGATACTGATAATGGATTCAACGCTCATCACATACATTGTGGTGAAGAAGGCGCAACAGTGCCTCTTCAACCTCAGGAAGGACCGAAAGCAAATGCTAGCTGTAGCAACCTAAAAACCCAATCAAGCACATACTTTTACAGACTGCACAATGAGAGCATTCCTTGTGCTCGTGGCTGTTTATCACAGACTTGGATTTAACCCGTGTGCACCTGCATGCTCTCCAGTGAGGTTATTCGTAGGTGCTGGTACTGCACTAACGCAATCATCCATCTTGTATGGTCTCCTGGGTAGATGTGTCTTGCTATCCTTATTCACTCAGGCGTGGGCGTCGTGCGTACTCATGTTAGGCAGAAAAACAAACCCCTGGATCATTCAAGGAGGTGCGGTCTCCATGGGTGTGTCGATGCCGCGATGTTGCGGGCTGGGTGTGATGGGATCGTTGGAGATAGGAAATATGTGTGATATGCGAAGGTTCTCACTTCAGTTCTTAACCCGCACTCCCTCCACCTCCTGTCGCATATCTCGTTTTAAACCAGTTTGTCGATTCGGTCTTCTCCTACGGTGCCTGTCAAATCCTCGGTGTCGGGCCGTGAGGGGGAAGCACTACGGTGCGCACCCGAGGTAGGCCACTGTAACTGAGGCTTTCTCTGTCCCAAGACCTCCCCAGCTCTCGCGGGCCGCTCAATGCGCGTTCTTACTGTGGCTGTCATACTTCTGTTCAACCCGTCATCTCATCATCCTTCTATTCCACTCGTTCTCTCTCTGCTTACCGCTGCTCTCTCTACATCACTTCCAATATCATCTCCACTCCCTCGGAATTGCCCACGGAAGCTTCTCTTTCTTCCTAGCCTCCTTCCACCTCTTCCTTCCTAGCTCATTCCCTGTTCTCTGAAAGGGCCCGTTGCGGGTTCTCCTCTCCTCTTCGGGGTTTTCTCCTCTCTATCCCTCTATCTCTTCTCTCTACCTCGATCTCTTCTCTCACTCTCCTCTCCTCTCTCTCTCCACCTCTCTATCTCGGCACACCCCCCCTCCCTTCTCTCTCTCTCTTCTCTCTCTTCTGTCTCTTCTCTCTGCCCTTCTGCTCCTGTTCCCCTTCTTCTCTCTCACGCGGGGCCCTCGCCCGGAGCCGGCTCCCACACCACTCTTACCTGCTGACTCTCTATCCCTCTCTCTCTCCCCCTCTTCGTTTCTCTCTCTCTGCTCTCTCTCTCTCGCTTCTCTCTCTCTCTCTCTCTCCTCTTCTCTCTCTCTTCTCTCTCTCTCACTCTTCTCTCTCTCTCTCCTCTCTCTCTCTCTCTCTCTCTCTCTCTCTCTCTCTCTCTCTCTCTCTCTCTCTCCTCTCTCTCTCTCTCTCTCTCTCTCTCTCTCTCTCTCTCTCTCTCTCTCTCTCTCTCTCTCTTCGCCCTCTCTCTCTCTCTCTCTCTTCTCTCTCTCTCTCTCTCTCTCTCTCTCTCTCTCTCTCTCCTTCCCTCCCTCTCTCTCTCTCTTTTGTTTTTGACCCAGGCCTCCAGAACACAGCTCACACTGCCATGGAATGCACTCGTTCACCGCCACCTAATCTCTGTTTGTCTTCTCTCTCCTCCCTCGCTCCCAGTGCCACTGGTGATATGTGGAATCAGCCTCTGAGACCATTCGAACTACGACCTCCAATCAGAACAGATCAGCCAACCTCAGCAGCCAATCGGATTGCGGGGGAGGGAGAGAAGGGCGGTCCAACGGAGACATCAATGGGGAGATCAGCCCAGGTGACCTACTGCACCTCCAGCAGCAACAGGTGTGTGACTGATGTGTGTGTGTGTGCTGTGTGTGTTGTGTGTTGTGTGTGTGTGTTGTTGTGTTGCTGTGTGTGTGGTGTGTGTGTGTGTGTGTCGTGCGCTGCGCACTTCCTGCCCAGTTGTTTGTGCTTGTGCGCCTGTGTGTGTTTGAGTAGTTGTCTAACACCCACAAGTTGTGCAACATCATATTAATTGACAATAATTGTTTAGAAGCACTATGTACAGTCGTTTACATATTAATGCTGATGTCCCAGGCAATATGTTGAGAAGACGCTAATCTGACCATATACATGCAAATAGAACGTACGTCGCATCTGTATGCAGATCAGATCCGCGGGGGAAGGCTGGTATTAACTACGTGACAAAACTGCATCATTCTTCACTCCACGTTCACTACTCGTCTACATGGAGAAACAACTTGTTTCATTAAGGTGTGTGGAACTGTGTGCGTGTGTGTGTGTGTGTGCTGAGTGTGTGTGTGTGATGTGTGTGTGGTGTGTGTGTGGTGTGTGGTGTGTGTGTTGGTTGCATTTGATAACATGAAAAACACTGTAATTAGTTGGTGTGGTTGGTGTGGACAACTTGTGTATGTGTGTGTTTTATTTCAGTCAGGTGGGTGACACCAATAGCGTCGATTGGTCGGTATTGCGTTTCTGTTAGTTCCCCCCGGTGCGTCAGTGTTTACCCTCCGCCAAGCCACTGTATCAGATAGAAATTTCCGTGCTTCCTGGAGTTCCTTGGTGAAAATCCACACTTTGTTTCCCGTTATCCCAGATCCCCGAAATTTCCTCCTCCCTGACTCTCTATACTGCCAAACTAAGTGACATTCACACACCACACCACCACACACACACACACACACACACACACACACACACACCACACACACCACACACCACACACACACACACACACACACACAACACACACGCACACACTGCAATACTGTACATAGGCCTATAAAACAGGCACAACATATTGAGTTGAGGCCCTTATATGAAAAGAGCAGCAGAACTTCTTACTTCTCCACTCTTATCCGTTTCTCTTTCTACCTTCTCCCTCCTCCCTTGCTTTTCTGACATGCATTCTCCCTCTGTTTCCTCTGAAACCTCCAGCACCTGGACACAAACCCTCACCGCAACCTCACACAAGTAGCTCTTTTATTCTGGTTGTTGCACCTGACGTGTCTTGGTGTGCGTCTTGTGTGTATGCAGTGGTTATTTCCTCCCTTATATGCCTTACCAACCCTTCAAAACATACCACCCTCTTGCTTTTCCATCTTCCCTCTCTCCGTTCTCTCACTCTCTCTCCTGTCTCTCTCTTCTCCTCTCTCTTGCCTATCTCACGTCTCTCTTTCCCTCTCTTTCCTCTCCTCACTCTCTCTCTGTCTCTCTCTTTCAGTATTCAATTCAAATTCAAATTCAACTTTTGCTTTATTGCGCATGACAACGTAAACACGTGTACCATATGCCAACCAAGACTTATTTAACCAAATAATAAAGAGAATCAAATTGTCATGACGGGACAACAGTAACAACATTATGAACCAGATAGTGTAAAAACCTATCCACACAGTTGAACAATAACAATAAACCATACAATAGAGTACATGTGCAGGGTGATTGGTCTGTCAGACACTGTACCCGACAACTATATGGCAGGACAGACAATCGTTATAGTGCGGCTGCCAACCCACAGCTCTCTGGTCCTGACCCCCAACAGGCACGGGTTAGCCTTCTCATCAGAGAGTCTTTGAAACTTGAATAAGAGTTTCAAATTGTGGGAAGATGTACCACTCTCTAATTGTTGTTATATTTTTGACATTTTGTCAGAAATGCAGCTCTGTCTCGGGTTCTGCTGGTTGTGCAGTGGAATTGCACAGTCTTTCCTCTCCAGCGGAGCCAGGTTTCCTGTGTCTACCTTTCTCAATGGCCAAGGCGTGCTCACTGAGCCTGTACTTTGTCAAGTTTTTTCTAAGGTTTTGATCAAGTAACCAGTGGTCAAATTATCTTAGCCAACGAGCTGTAACGTCCGATTTTGAGCCAGATAGACTGCATTTTGCTTTGTGTTTGTGCTTGTGTTTCCCAATAAAGCAAATATAGTTTTGTTTTGACTGGTGTTGTAATTTGGTTTACTCCTGATTGATTGGATGGTTCTGTCCTGAGGCTTCAGTGTGTTAGTAGAACGGTTTGTGAAGTCAGGCCCCAGGACCAGCTGGATGAGGGACTCTTTTCTTGTGCTCAGCGTACTTGCATTGGCGGGGCTTGGAATGATATGAGAGGGGGTCACTGTATTTAGATGTTGCCAAAACTTAATTGCTTTTTTGAGTTTTTATTATTATGATATGTTGCCTAATCTTGCCCTGCATGCATTGTTTTAGTTTTCCTCTGGACATGTTAGATAAATCTTACAGAACTCTGCATGCAGGGTTTCAATGGATGTTGTGTCCCATTTGATGAAATCTTGGTTTTGCAAGTGGACCCCACACCTCGCTGCCATAAAGTTGCAAATTGGCTTCATGATATATTCGATTAGTTTAGCCAAATTTTAATAGGTTTTCAATTTGAATTTGCTTTTTAATGGCGTAGAATGCCCTGCTGGCTTTTCTCGCTCAGTTCATTCACTGCCTCATTAAGGTGTCCAGTTTGAGCTATATTTTAACCTGAATTATAATTGTAAGTGTGATGCAGTTACTCTATATATTTCTGTACCAATGTTAAGAAGAACTTTGTGTCTAAATTCCCTGAGATCGGATCTTCTCTGCGAAATCATTATTTTAAGTCTTTTTTGGGTTTACTGCCAGGGCCACAGGTCTGGCGAGTTTACTGCTCTAGCAGGTCCAGGCTTGCTGTTAGGCCATGTTGCTGTGGGTGACAGCAGCATGGTCATCTGCGAAGAGTAGGCATTAACCTCATCTGAATTGTGGAGGACTCAACACCGCAGGGCTGAGGATTTCTTTAGAATAGTGGCCAATTTCTGTTGATGTAAATATTGAAGGTGCAAGGCGCTCAGTTACACACCCTGAACGAGAGTTGCCCCGCCCCTGGTTAAAGAATTCTGATTCTGTTCTTTTCTTGCCAATTTTAATGCTGCACGTCTCTCTCTTTCCCTCTCTTCCTCTCTCACTCTCTCTCTGTCTCTCTCCTTCCCTCTCTTCCTATCTCACTCTCTCTCTTTCCCTCTCTTCCTCTCCCACTCTCTCTCTGTCTCCCTCTTTCCCTCTCTTCCCCTCACTCCCTCTCTCTTTCCCTCTCTTCCTCTCTCGCGCCCTCTCTGCTTGACGGAAGAGAATCTCAACCGTTCCTCTAGTTCCTGGAGTTACAGTCGGTCTAGTCAGAATCTCTACTGTGTATCTAATTTATCATACCATGATGCAATGGAGATATTTACATCTGTCTCTCTCTCTCTGTCTCTCTCTCTCTCTCTTTCCTTCTCTTTTGCTCCATGAAGAGTAGAACAGTGATCTGTGTATTTGTGTTCTCCTGTCATCACCACTCAATATCCCCCACTCCCCCCTCTCCAGCCCAGATCTGAGTTCCGTGCCAGTAAGCATTGCATGGTCCTTTGATATCACAGCTATACCTTAAATACCCGTTTTTTCCCCCTTTCTCTCTCTCTGTCTCTCTTTCCCCTTTTCTCCTAACCTCCTCTATTCTCCTCATCCACCTGAAGTACAGTGCAGTGTAGGTGGTTAAACACCCTGCCTAGACGCACTGAAACAGAGAGGAACCACTGAGCCTCTTTACACACACACACACGCAAACACACCCCTTACAGAAAAACCACATGAATTTCACGTGATCACATGTGAAGTGTGTGTGTTTTCATGTGATCATGTTATGTTATGTGAAGTTAATGTGATAACATGAAACTACACATGTGAAATTGTGTGATATTCCACATGTAAAATCATGAGATACACACACACACAGTGCTTTTCACAGGCGGCGTTGTCAGAATACAATGCCGTCTCTTCCTGTGCCCCTTGGGAGCCTGGGAAAAATCACAGCCATCTCCAGCCGTCAAACCCCTCCACCGGCCTCTCTCTCTCTCTCTCTCTCTCTCTCTCTCTCTCTCTTCTCTCTCTCTCTCTCTCTCTCTCTCTCTCTCTCTCTATCTCTCTCTCTTTTTGGTTATAGTAGCAGGTTGCAGGGTAAAGTGAGGGAAGGCTATTGATAGGGCTGGGCGATATGGCCAAAATATAATATCCCAATTTTGGGATATTATATGATGGTATCCCAATTTTGGGATATTATATGATGGTATTAAATTATGGTATGATGGTATTTGATGGTGTTTTGTTTTTCAATGATAAAAGTGTGCTTTCATTTTGCTTGATGAGTTATTCATGCACTGTACATTCTAAGTGATTTCAAGGTGTCTTTCTCTATTCTCATTGTTTTATACTGTTCAATTAAACTTAAACCCAAAATTATTTTCAGCTTTTTCAAAAATAAAATGCATTTCCTGCACTAATTTGAGATCATTTTCAGACTGCAATTTAGGACTGCACAATATGGGCAAAAAAACTATGCCTTATTTTTAACCAAATATTGCAATTACTATTTGACTTGCGACTTGAGTGAACACTTGTGTGAACTGTTGAAATCATGGAAATATAATGATTATTCAAATTCTATAGTTAGATTATAATATTGGGCTCTTTGAATACAGTGTTTGACATGACAACGAACTCAGAAAGCCAGGGAGGAGTTATTGTGACAGGGTAGGAACCAAAGTGTTGGTCAGTGTTTCCTAGGGTACCCTATAATCTTTGACTACATTAAATGTTTTCTCTTAGCTACTTCATGTAGCTAACATATTCATGCATCGCCTATTCCTCTTTGATTTAGAAGATACTGTTTCACAAACACCTCCCACACATGCGGTGACCTCACCTGGTTTAAATGGTGTCTCTAGAGACAAAATCTCTCTCATCGTCACTCAATGCCTAGGTTTACCTCCACTGTATTCACATCCTACCATACCCTTGTCTGTACATTTTGCCTTGAATCTATTCTTGCGCGCCCAGAAACCTGCTCCTTTTACTCTCTGTTCTGAATGCACTAGACGACCAGTTCTCATAGCCTTTAGCCGTACCATTATCCTACTCCTCCCCTGTTCCTCTGGTGATGTAGAGGTTAATCTAAGCCCTGCAGTGCCTAGCTCCACTCCCATTCCCCAGGCGCTCTCATTTGTTGACTTCTGTAACCGTAAAAGCCTTGGTTTCATGCATGTTAACATTAGAAGCATCCTCCCTAAGTTTGTTTTATTCACTGCTTTAGCACACTCTGCCAACCCGGATGTCCTAGCCCTGTAGGAATCCTGGCTTAGGAAGGCCACCTACAATCCTTTCCGACAAGATAGAACTGCTAAAGGGGGCGGAGTTGCAATCTACTGCAGAGATAGCCTGCAGAGTTCTGCCATACTATCCAGGTCTGTGCCCAAACAAAATCGAGCTTCTACTTTTAAAAATCCACCTTTCCAGAAAAAAAGTCTCTCACCGTTGTCGCTTGTTATAGACCACCTTCAGCCCCCAGTTGTGCCCTGGACACCATATGTGAATTGATAGTCCCCCATCTATCTTCAGAGCTCGTACTGTTAGGTGACCTAAACTGGGACATGCTTAACACTTCGGCCGTCCTACAATCTAAGCTAGATGTCCCCAATCTCACACAAATTATCAATGAACCTACCAGGTACAACCCCAAATCCGTAAACACGGGCACCCTCATAGATATCATCCTAACCAACCTGCCCTCCAAATACACCTCTGCTGTCTTCAACCAGGATCTCAGCGATCACTGCCTCATTGCCTGCGTCCGTAATGGGTCTGCGGTCAAACAACCACCCCTCATCACTGTCAAACGCTCCCTAAAACACTTCATTGAGCAGGCCTTTCTAATCAACCTGGCCCGGGTATCCTGGAAGGATATTGACCTCATTCCGTTGGTAGAGGATGCCTGGTTATTCTTTAAAAGTGCTTTCCTCACCATCTTAAATAAGCATGCCCCATTCAAAAAATGTAGAACCAGGAACAGATATAGCCTTTGGTTCACTCCAGACCTGACTGCCCTTGGCCAGCACAAAAACATCCTGTGGCGTACTGCATTAGCATCGAATAGCCCCCGCGATACGCAACTTTTCAGGGAAGTTAGGAAACAATATACTCAGGCAGTTAGGAAAGCAAAGGCTAGCTTTTTCAAACAGAAATTAGCATCCTGTAGCACAAACTCCAAAAAGTTCTGGGACTGTAAAGTCCATGGAGAATAAGAGCACCTCCTCCCAACTGCCCACTGCACTGTGGCTAGGAAACACTGTCACCACCGATAAATCCACAATAATTGAGAATTTCAGTAAGCATTTTTCTACGGCTGGCCATGCTTTCTACCTGGCTACCCCTACCCCGGTCAACAGCCCTGCACCCCCCACAGCAACTTGCCCAAGCCCCCCCCATTTCTCCTTCACCCAAATCCAGACACCCACATCAGATGTTCTGAAAGAGTTGCAAAATCTGGACCCCTACAAATCAGCTGGGCTAGACAATCTGGACCCTCTCTTTCTAAAATGATCTGCCCGAAATTGTTGCAACCCCTATTACTAGCCTGTTCAACTGCTCTTTCATATCGTCTGAGATCCCCCAAAGATTGGAATGCTGCCGCGGTCATCCCCCTCTTCAAAGGGGGAGATACTCTAGACCCAAACTGTTATAGAGCCATATCGATCCTACCCTGCCTTTCTAAGGTCTTCGAAAGCCAAGTTAACAAACAGATCACCGACCAGATCCCACCGTACCTTCTCCGCTATGCAATCTGGTTTCCGAGCTGGTCATGGGTGCACCTCAGCCACGCTCAAGGTCCTAAACAATATCATAACCGCCATCGATAAAAGGACCAATACTATGCAGCCGTATTCATCGACCTGGCCAAGGCTTTCGACTCTGTCAATCACCACCAATCCTTATCGGCAGACTCAAACAGCCTTGGTTCTCAAATGACTGCCTCGCCTGGTTCACCAACTACTTCTCAGACAGCGTCAGTATGTCTAATCCGGAGGGCCTGTTGTCCGACCTCTGGGCATCTCTATGGGGTTGCCACAGGGTTAAATTCCCGGGCCGACTCTTTTCTCTGTATACATCAAGTGATGTCGCTCTTGCTGCTGTATTCTCTGATCCACCTCTACGCAGGACAACACCATTCTGTATACTTCTGGCCCTTCTTTGGACACTGTGTTAACTAACCTCCAGACGAGCTTCAATGCCATACAATCTCCTTCCGTGGCCTCCAACTGCTCTTAAATGCAAGTAGAACTAAATGCATGGTCTTCAACGATCGCTCCCGCATCTGTCCTCCCGTCCAGCATCACTACTCTGGACGGGTCCGACTTAGAATATGTGGATAACTACAAATACCTAGGTGTCTGGTTAGACTGTAAACTCTCCTTCCGACTCACATCAAACATCTTCCAATCCAAAATTAAATCTAGAATCGGCTTCCTATTTCGCAACAAAGCCTCCTTCACTCATGTTGCCAAACATACCCTCGTAAAACTGACTATCCTACCGATCCTTGACTTTGGCGATGTCATTTACAAAATAGCCTCCAACACTCTACGCAGCAAATTGGATGCAGTCTATCACAGTGCCATCTGTTTTGTCACCAAAGCCCCATATACTACCCACCACTGCGACCTGTATGCTCTCGTTGGCTATCACAGTGCCGTTGGCTATCACTCGCTTCATATTCGCTGCCATACCCACTGGCTCCTGATCATCTATAAGTCTTTACTAGGTAAAGCCCCGCCTTATCTGAGCTCACTGGTCACCATAGCAGCACCCACCCGTAGCACGCCCTCCAGCAGGTATATTTCACTGGTCACCCCCAAAGCCAATTCCGCCTTTGGCCGCCTTTCCTTCCAGTTCTCTGCTGCCAATGACTGGAACGAATTGCAAAAATCACTGAAGCTGGAGACTCATATCTCCCTCACTAACTTTAAGCATCAGCTGTCAGAGCAGCTTGCCTAGCATTGCACCTGTACATAGCCCACCTGTAAATAGCCCATCCAACTACCTCATCCCCATATATTCTTTTCTCCTTTGCACCCCAGTATCTCTACTTGCACATTCATCTTCTGCACATCTATCACTCCAGTGTTTAATTGCTATATTGTAATTACTTCGCCACTACAGCCTATTTATTGCCTTACCTCCCTAATCTTACCTCATTTGCACACACTGTATATAGACTTTTCTAATGTGTTATTGACTGTACGTTTGTTTATTCCATGTGTAACTTTGTGTTGTTGTTTGTGTCACACTGCTTTGCTTTATCTTGGCCAGGTCGCAGTTGTAAATGAGAACTTGTTCTCAACTGGCCTCCCTGGTTAAACAAAGGTGAAATAAAAAATGGTGGAGCATTTTCATTGAGTGACACCTCTTTGAGTGACACCTCTTTGAGTGACAGGGGGCTTGGTCTGTGTGGAAAGTGGCATGGAGAAAGAGAGAGAGCGGAGAGAGATTAAAAAACAAACAGGCGTTACAAATGGCAGAAGTGTATCACATTAACAAACCAAACATTGAAATACCGTTATAAAAGGTACAGTAAAAACCCAAACTGGTCCCTGCGTAAATACCGGTATCTACACTGAGTGTACAAAACAAAAACATCAGGAACACCTGCTCTTTCCATGACATAGAATCACCAAGTGAATCCAGGTGAAATAATTATTTTTAAGCCTTGAGACAATTGAGACATGGATTGTGTATGTGTGCAAAAGACAAAAGATTGAAGTGCCTTTGAACATGGTATGGTAGTAGGTGCCAGGCGTACCGGTTTCAGTGTGTCAAGAACTGCAACGTTGCTGGGGTTTTGACGCTCAACATTTTCCTGTGTGTATCCAGAATGGTCCACCACCCAAAGGACATCCAGCCAACTTGACGCAATTGTGGGAAGCATTGGCGTCAACATGGACCAGCATCCCTGTGGAACGCTTTCGGCACCTTGTAGCCCATGCTCCGACCAATGAAGTATTTTCTAAGGGCAAAAGGGGGTACAACTCAATATTAGGAAGGTGGCTGCTAATGTTTTGTAAAGTCAGTGTAGTGAAATACTATATACCGCCCAGCCCTAGGTAGTGAGAGGAGTGAAAGTGTACAAGTGTAGGGTGTGTGAGAAAGAGAGCGAGAGAGTCCCTACAGGCAGATAGATGTACCAGAAGGGGAGTGGGTAAGAGGGTGAGAGAGATGGTTGGGGGAATGGTGGAGGGAGGGCTGTGGGATAGAGGGAGAGGGGGTGGGGGATGTAGGGAGGGGTGTATTTCTGAGATGTGTCAGAAAAGGGCGCCTGGGCCTCCCTGTGGAATGTGCCCTGTCTGCCTCTCCAGAAAGAACAGAACGAGAGAAAAGAGAGAGGACAGAGGAGAGGGGGGAAGACCAGTCCTGCCTCCCCACCCTGAGACCAGAGGGAGATGGAACAACTCAAGCTGTACCCCATACCCAGAAAGAACAGCGCAAGAGAGCGAGTATGAGAGGAGGAACCAGGAGTGAACACAAGTGGAGCCCCCAGCCTCTCTCACAAAGCCAGGATTCCTGCATGTTGTTTTTTTCTCTCTCAATCTATTAAGTGTTCTTCACTTAAAATTCTCTCTTTCTTTCTTGCTCTCTTTCTTGCTCTATCACTTTCTACCCCTGACCAGACGGCCTCTCCAGAGACAGCATGGTGCTCCCTTTTTCTCTGAGGGGTGAGAAGAGGGAGGGAGAGGGAGGAGGTTGATTCCACAGGACTGTATGTTAAATTGTGCGTAACAGGTTACAAACATCACCAGACAAATCCCTCCCAAAACTCAAAGCCCTCTGTGTGCGCTTATTCACATGCATGTGTGCGTGTGTGTGTGTGTGTGTGTGTGTGTGTACGTGTACGTGTGTGTTTGTGTGTGTGACGAGAACCAGGTGTCTCCCTCGCTTTCCTTTATTTCCCCCTTTATTTCCCCCTTAGTCTATTATTTTTAATGTAGGCTTGATCACTAAGTGTTCACCAGTACCTCTATCCCTCCCTCTCTTTTCTAGATCCCTCCCTCTCTTTTATATTACCCCCTCCATTTCATTCTCTCCCCTTTTTCTCTCTGACATTCCACCTGCTGTAGAAGCCTGGGTCTCTGCCAGCTCACTGTGCAGGGGGTGAAAGAGAAAGAGAGAGAATGAAAGAGAGAGGGAGGGAGAGAAAGGGGGGACCGAGGGAGAGAAAAGTGAAGCTCACTGCCACTGAAGTGCCATTTCCTCTTGGAGTGCCACTCAACTGTAAAGGAAAATAAGGAAGGAAAAAGAGAGTGACTCACATTTCAGACTAAAACACAGTCAGCATCATTGACGTACACACACACACACAGAGACAGAGACAGAGAGTCAGATACAGATTGAAGTTAGGTCATCTGTGCCCTGGGGAGTTGGGTGAAACAATGACCGTTTCAGAACAAGCTTTGAGTTTGGAAATCTATCTCCTCCCCCTCTTCTTCCTCTATATAGTTGACCATACAGCCACAGTATGACCAATGACTTTAGACTATTTAACATCACAGGAAACCATGCGCTATCTATCAACCATCTAGCATCTAGCATCTAGCATCTACCATTAACCATCTACCATCTACCATCTACCATCTACCATCAACCATCTACCATCAACCATCTACCATCTACCATCAACCATCTACCATCTACCATTAACCA
>NW_019942592.1:6527-10739 GCF_002910315.2 Salvelinus sp. IW2-2015 | reverse complement strand
GTAGTGACTGTGTGTGTATGTGACTGTGTGCGTATGTGACTGTGTGTATGTGACTGTGGGTTGTATGTGACTGTGTCGTGTATGTGACTGTGTGCGTTATGTGACTGTGTGTGTAGTGTGACTGTGTTGCGTATGTGACTGTTGTACGTGACTGTGTGTGTATGTGACTGTGTGTGTTGCTTGGGTTGAACGTGTGTGTGTATGTGACTGTGTGTGTATGTGACTGTGTGTTGTATGTGACTGTGAGCGTATGTGACTGTGTGCGTATGTGACTGTGTGTACGTTGACTGTGTTGTGTATGTGACTGTGTGTGTATGCTTGGGTGTGTGAACGTGCTGTGTGCTATGTGACGGTGTTGTGTATGTGACTGTGTGTGTATGTGACTGTGTGCCGTATGTGAACTGTGTGTATGTGACTGGATGTGTGTGTATGTGACTGATGTGCTGGTGTATGTGACTTTGTGTGTATGTGACGTATGTGCTGTATGGATTCTGTGTGTGTATGTGACTGTGTGCGTATGGTGACTGTGTCGTATGTGCGTATTGACTGTGTGTGTGTGTGACTGTGTGCTGTAATGGACTGTGCTGTATGTGACGGCTGTGTTGTGTATGTGATGCTATGTGTGTGTGTGTATGTGACTGTGTGCGTATGTGACTGTGTGTATGTGACTGTGTGTGCTATGTGACTGTGTGTGTATGTGAACTGTGTGCGTATGGTGACTGTGTGCTGTATGTGACTGTGTGCCGTATGTGACTGCTGTGTGTATGTCGACTGATCTATGTACGTATGTGACTGTGTGTGTATGTGACTGTGTGCGTATGTGACTGTGTGCGTATGTGACTGTGTGCGTATGTGACTGTGTGCGTATGTGACTGTGTGCGTATGTGACTGTGTGTATATGTGACTGTATGCGTATGTGACTGTGTGCGTATGTGACTGTGTGTGTGTTTTGGGGCAGTAAATCGGGGGCCAGTCTGTGTTGGAGTGATGTCACCTCCTAAAAGCATTCCCGTGCTCTGACCTTGCCCTCACACTTTGTGTCTGGGGTCACCACAGTTGACAGGTCACCAGAGGTCACATAGGTTGGGGGAACAGGGGTCTAGGTGAGAGGGGGGAGGGGGGGGACCGTTGCCTAGTGTCACAGAACACCCACTGCTGTTACCACGATGATACAAAGGGACCTCCATAGTGCCCACTTCCTGTTGCATTCTTAAAAGGGGCCCCTCTCGTTCTCTCCCCTTCTCTCCTCTCTTTCCCTGTCTGTCTCCTCCCTCCCTCTCCTCACTCTCTCTTTTTTCTTTCTTCCTTTCATCCCCACCTTTCACTTTCTGTATATATTTTATCCACTTTGGGCAGAATCCTAACTTAGAATCCTGACTTGAGCACTCCCCTTGACTTGAGAGTAAATCATGCATTGATGTCAATAGGATATTGATGCTAAAATGTGCGTTATCTCAAATGAGGATTGGGCTTTAGAAGCCTCCATCAATGACGATATGAGGTTGTGTGGAACTGAGAGTTTAGGGGAGAGGGAACAGTCAGACAGCCTAGGGGTCAGGAATAAATATTTACACACTTGCTATATGGTCTGGTTAGGGAAGAGCCAACACACATTCAGTTAACCACAAATGTATGTTTTTATTTAACCTTTATTTAACTAGGCAAGTCAGGTAAGAACAAATTCTTATTTTCAATGACGGCCTACCCCAGCCAAACCCTAACGACACTGAGCCAATTGTGCGCCGCCTTATGGGACTCCCAATCACGGCCAGTTATGATACAGCCTGGAATCAAACCAGGGTCTGTAGTGACGCCTCTAGCACTGAGATGCTTTGCCTTAGACTGCTGCACCACTCGGGAGCCCCCAAATGAGACAGACGACGTCACAGAGTGGGGGGGTTTCTTTAAAGATCATGTAATACTGACAATGTGCATTAAAGACACATGCACTCCTACACACACACACACACACACACACACACACACACACACACACACACCACACACACACCACACACACACACACACACACACACACAACACACTCCCTGCCTCAGAGAAACGTGCATGGAGATGAATGCCTTTCACGTGCTCTCTCCTGCTCTCCGTCTTTTTCCCTTCCTCGCTCCGATAATCCATATTCCTGGTTTATGATTTTTTCACACATTGAGGCCTAATTCTGGAATGCTGGGATGTCATATTTATGGGGGATAATAAACAGAATTTACAGCTTTTTCCAAAGGAGCCTTTGAGCAGCCCAAGGATCCCATTCACCCTCTTTTTTTTTATTCGATTGCGATTTTTCTCTCTCTTTGTCTTTTCTTTTTCTCTCTATCCTTTTTTGTCTTTCTCATTCATTCACTCACTCACTCACTTTCTCCCTCTCTCTCTCTCCCTCCCTCCCTTTATTTCTCTCTCTCCCTCCCTCTGTCTCTTAGCCTAGGTCCACCAAGCTGATTATCTTCTCTATCCCTACTCGGCATAGCAGAAAATGGTCGCCTGTTCTGGGTTTGCAGCTGGAACTCAGTGGTCACGGCTTTATTTGACTTCTGACTCCATTCAGCCCCCTCTCTCTAGTGGCCGTCTAGGTAGTTGTAGAGTAAAGGGCAGATCAGATCAGGAGGCTTTTGAACTCAGCCATGGATGAATGACTTACACTCTGAGAGGATCACAGAGAAGAAAGAAAAGCCCAGCAGAGAGTGATGAAGAGACAGAGAAAAAGGGAAGGATAGAGAAAGAGAAGGCCTTGTTGCCATGGACTTGTTTGGGTAGGCATGTACACACAGGCTGGTAAATACGACACACAAACACACACAAGCTGTTGAGTAAGCGTTTTCCCCTCGCTCAGGGCGAGAAGCGGTTGATTGTTGACACTCACACTAAGGTTCAAAGGCCATTGCCATGGTGATGATAGAGGCTCTTTCTGAAGTTGCCTTGTGGTGGGATCAGCAGACACACATACACACAAACACGAGCACATGCATGCACTCACATACATACACACACACACACACACACACACACTCACATACATACACACACACATACAAAGCTAGGGTCAGAGTGTTAGTGACGTGTCGTGGGTCAGAGTTGATGAGGTCAGTAGGCAGGGTGATGTGGGTGAGCTGAGCTCAATGCTCCCTCTGGGGTTAGGGCTATGAGACATACGCTGCTGAGACCTGAGACAGGGTGAATGAAAGTACAAGAAAGGAGGGTCAGTGAGAGAAGTGAAGGAAAAAGAGGGAGCGACACAGAAAGTGAGGACGCCGAGAAGGGAGGAGGGAATGACAGTTGGGTGATCCCCGTTGGTTGCGCTCATTTCCTATTGGCTACTGTCCACGTCAGGAAGTGGTGGCCATAATTAACACTAATTGGTGTGTGGTGTGTGGTGTGGTGTGTGTGTGTGCGTGTACTGTCGCAACGTTAGTCGGGGGGGTGTAGACACTTCCAGCAATAGGGGATCTCTGGTGCACTTTCAATAGCTCTGGACCCACAATGCACCACAGCACCAAGGGCCTGGCCAGTCACGGAGCAGGGGGAACTCTTTTTCCTTTCCCTCCCTCCCTCCCTCCCTCCCTCGTTCTCTCTTTCTCTCGCTCTCTTTCTCTCTCTTTCTTCCTCCTCTGTTCTCCCTTAATCTGGCCCCCAGTTCCACTACAGGCTTAGAGAATAGAGACTACAACAGAAAGAGAGAGAGAATGAGAAAAAGTGAAGAGGGAGGAAAGAAAAAATGTGCAATACTCATAGCGCTACTCTCAACATAGTTACCCTGGAAACAGTGGAGGGCGTGGGGGTGCACACGCACACACACACACACACACAATGGCTGCCGAGGCCTTTTTAAGTGTTGCTAATTAGCTTGCCTGCTCTGGCTCTTTGTGGGAACCATCTTAAAGACAGATGAAAGTCAAAAGGGAGAAGGCACAGGGGAGGAGGAATGCAGCCTCTCTCTCTCTTTCCTCTCTTCCTCTCATCCCAGGGAGAGGAGGATGCTGTGATGAGGTCCCTTTTCCCCAGCCCTGGAGAGAGGGAGGACTTTGTATGTGTGTCTGTGTGCGTCCGCGCGCGTGTGCGTGTCCCCTCAGTGAGACGTGGCTCCACAGTGCAGGCTGTGATGTCACTGTTTCCTCCAGTAGGATTTATTCCCTTCCTAAATCACACAATCCATCCATACACCCTGTCACACACACACACACACACACACACACACAC
>NW_019942592.1:0-3550 GCF_002910315.2 Salvelinus sp. IW2-2015 | reverse complement strand
CGCTCGCTCTCTTTCTCTCTCCTCTCTCTCTCTCTTTCCCTCACTCTCTCTCTCCACTCTCTCTCCTCTCTCTCTCCACTCTCTTTCCTCTCTTTCCCTCTCTCTCTCCTCTATCTTTCCCTCTGTCCCTTCATTCCTTTTTTGTACACAGTTCTTAATCTCTCCATGTGCATCTTCATAGTATTTTCTAGATGTGCATCTCTCCTTTCATGAACGATTCGATTCGCCTCTAGATGAATTGACTTGATACGATACTGGAACGATAAGTTTTATTCTGAAACGATTCAGTTTGATTAAGGGAATTAATTGATTCGATTAGATTTTTTGCATGAACACGTATTTCAAATGTTTTATCCATATCTGCTGCTGATGAGAACTCAGGAGCTGGGTCTCTCAGAGCTGGATCTGTCTGAGATTACTTCTCTAAGCTGAGTTGTTAGTGTGTGTGTCTCATTCCTTCTCTTTCTGCCCTCAAGTGCTGCCTAAGTATTCACTATCTCTACAAACACCAACAAAAAGGCTTCTCCCTCTCTCTCCCCTTTTCTCCCTCTCCTTCTATCCCTCAATTTCCATCATTCCTTCTTTTTTTTCCCTCTCTACCCTGTGTGTGTGCGTGCGTGCGTGCGTGCGTGCGTGCGTGCGTGCGTGCGTGCGTGCGTGCGTGCGTGCGTGCGTGCGTGCGTGTGTCTGTCAATTAGGGTTGGACGGTATCCAGATTTTCATACCATCATACCATTTCTGTACCATACAGGGGTTAACGGTATTACAGAATGTGCACACAAGGGATGCTATTTAAAATAACAAATATATTTCATAATTTCATAATTAATACACCTCTTTTTTGGGGCCCGAAAATCAAACGGTTTTGTTATAGTTCAGTCTTCTGTGATGTATATAATGTGTGGTATTGGTATGCAAACAAATAATTTAACGCATTTCAACTCTATATCTGACATGATACAGATGTCTTCTTTTTGTGAGCCCATAACCATGTGTGTGAGGTGGATACCTTTGTTTAAGACTACCAATTAGATTTGTTTAAAACTGACCCTGACTTAGCCACTGCAGTAAAAGGTTAACTTGTCATTTTTGCAGATTGAAAATGTTTTGAGCTAATACTATGTCCATATTTATATTTAGAAATTAGCATGGCATTTAGCCAATAAATATAATGCAGCTTTGGATTTTATCCCTGTCTTGAAAGCGAGGGTTGAGACCGCTTGGAATTTTACGGAGAGCTTCTCCCGGTTTGCAAAATGAAGGCTAAATGATTGGTCTCCTTTATGAAATTACCCTGTTCATGTAAAAATGACCAAACACACTGACTGTTTTAAGCAAAACTACCAAAACTATTTCTTTGGGTGAACCTGAACAATCCAAATAAAATCTGAATGTTTGGCAACCCCAATCAGCAGTTGGGTGTGAGTTGCGTCCTCTCTGGTATGCTATAGCCTAGGCAGCTGATAGTGGCCGCTTGACCTGCGCTATCGTCTAGGATTGGTGTGGGTACCCGGTAATACACTATGTTTCCCCGGGGGACCGGCGCGTACATAAAGCATCCTCCATTCAGGCTGCAAAGACATTACCTCCTTAACTAGGTTGGCGAGCCGCCCCCCAAAAAATGTCTACTGTCTTAGTAAAATACATTTTTCCACCACAATTTTCAGATTTTCGGACAACTTAGGATGTTGCACACCCTTGGCTGAACGCGATGTGCAACATCCTACATTTCCCCAAAATCCCAAAATGGTGGTGGGAATGCACATCAATCCTAGATGATAGTGCAGATCTAGTGGCAACTATTGGCTGCCTAGGCTAGGTAGGCTACACAACTACACACGTTTTTTCAGTCAGCTCATTTTTATGATCATATTTCTGCTCTTTCTACATTTGAGTATTATAGCAGTCGGACCCTGTGCGCTGTGGTTTCCTCATTGAACAAAAACGTTTTGTGTGACTTGGAGGTGAGGAGCACATCTGGAGCACGGCAGGGTCTCGGGAGTCAGAACAGGTCTTTTGTGAAAAATAGGATGTGAAAAAAAAATATTCAAACGCTAAGGGTTTTCAAACATTACAGCATATTTTGAAGTTCTTTTGGAGTTTGTGAGTTTTTTATTGCGTTGGCTCTGAACACGGCCTTTGCTTTCTTTAATGGGCAGGTTGGGCCATGAGAGGCCTGCTGCAGCCGTTTAAAACCTCAGCTCTCGAACGTACCTCTATATATTGCGGAAACATTACATTAAATCGCTGATTTGGACGGCGGCTGGATGGTGTTTTTGAAGGTGGCTCATGATAATTCCAGCTCAGGGTAATCTGCCCATTTTAAGCTATGAGCTATAGTTTTAGTACACCTATTATATAGGTATAGATTTTGTCTACTTAGCCTCTACTAGTTCTGAGCAATAACTACACAAATGTGTGAGAGAGAGAAGCTGGGATGGAAGAGAAGGCAGGAAGAGACAAATTAAAACCAGAACGAGAGGAAGAGGTGAAGAGAGAGATGAAGAAACTAAGGACTCTGGTCAGAGTGGAGTTTATGTGTAACCCACTGTGAAATTGGCCTCAGTTTAGCAGGCTTTACCGGAGTAATGAGAGCATAGGAGAGCGGTCATAGTAAAGTTAGCCCGTTTGGCAGGCTTTACCGGAGTAATGAGAGCATAGGAGANGTCATAGTAAAGTTAGCCCGTTTGGCAGGCTTTACCGGAGTAATGAGAGCATAGGAGAGCGGTCATAGTAAAGTTAGCCCGTTTGGCAGGCTTTAATGAGAGGTTGCTCCCAAAACCGCCCCCCTCAGTCCTTGTGTCCCTTATCCCTTTACCCAGAGATGAGAAAACCCTGACCCCCTCCAAGCCTTCCTTATTCCTCCTTAGTACTCAAATCAGTTCCCCTATCCCCTAACCACAGACAGAGAGACATGTCCAAGTTCATTTGGTGACCAGCTGTATTCAAGGAATCCCAGCATTATTACACAGGGATGTAGCTGATCTAGTTTAGTATACGTCTAGACTGTATCTGTTTTAGTCTAGACCAGGGATGGGCAACTTAGATGGGGGTGTGGGCCACAAGAAATCTGAACTCATCACGAGGGGTCGCAGTGGCTGCAGTCAGAGGCAGCCCTAGCCTTTTGGGGGCCCTAATAGATTTCTTTGGTATTTACAGTTTTGAATATGATATCTGAGTTAGAGTGACTAACTAAATCAATGGGGTCGGTAATTCAACCGTGATTACTATACGTTTATGTAGCTGGCTAGACTCATTTACAGAGGCTTCTCTGCAGTCACAGAGATAGAAGCTGACATTGATCGCTTTCATGTTAAGGAAGGGCGTTTTGGCGCAAAGTGAGAAGTGGGTGCATGTTTCATGAGTTGGATGGTGGAGAGAAGGAGAGAGAGAAAGAGAGAGAAGGAGAGAGAGAAAGGGAGAGAGAATGGTTTGTGTGATGAGTGACAGTGATGCATGCGATACATCAGAAGCGACCGAGGCTGAAACCAAGCCTTCACTTAGATATGCCCCAAAGTCATAAAGCAATCCCACTAACTGTCACCCCCTC
>NW_019942591.1:770244-772162 GCF_002910315.2 Salvelinus sp. IW2-2015 | reverse complement strand
AATCTCTTACACTTCCCCACTATACTCTCCTCATCCACTAGAATAACCTGACTAGACCCAGTATCATCTACGCCACCCTCCATAGCATGACTAGGGCCAGCCTCAGCTACCCCACCCTCCATAGCATGACTAGGGCCAGCCTCCTTATCCATCTCATCCTCATGAGAGAGGAAGAGTAGTCTGTAGAATACCTCATGTGTCTGATCTGTTGCACTCTCCTTCACCCTACAGATGTAGGATCTTAATTTGAGCCAGTTTGCTACAACAGGAAAATAATCCTGCAGCAACAGGACATTTTAATTATTATGTGGATTATAATTCATGGACAGTTTTTGTAGGGGTTGATGTGTTTTTTTGTTAGGGCAAATCCAGTCTGACATTTTAAAGTTGAAGTTACAAACTTAAGAAGCCTTTTTAAACCTTGAATACACTACAAGTTTGCATTTCCTGCTGTGCAGGGAAATTATCAGCAACAAAATAATGATCAAATTAAGATCCTAGATCTGTATCTTCCTCCTCTGCTTCCTCATCCCTCCCCCTCCTCCTCATCTGTCTGAACCCAGCTCCAGGGATGAAACATGCACACAGATGTTTTATTTATGTTGGAGAATCCATCTCTCTCCCTCTCTCCCTGTGTCTGTCTTTCTGTGTGTGTGACTGAGTGTGAAATACATGCTAAACAGTACATCTGAGGAGTCCCCTCMYCTGTAGGGTGTAGAGTACAGGTGTCAGAGTACAGCATCGCCCCCTCCCTCCCCACCCATCCCTATCCACCCTCTCTCCCTCTCCCTCTTTCCTCCCTCATACTGTGATGACAGCTTCCTCTCCTCCCTCTCGCTGACTCTTCTAGACTGAGACGCATCTGAACTGGCCTCCTGGCCTGCTACTCTGCTCCAGTCTCAGGAGCTTTACTGTTGTTTCCACTGGGAGTCACAACTGACTAGTATGCTCTTCTATCATTGTTGCCCTTCTTAGTAGCAGCTGTACTAGTTGTATTCGTTTTAGTGGTGGTATTTGTTCCGAAGCCACAATCATTGCCATTCCCAAACAGTAATTACGATAATAATCAGTGGGCCTAAGGACCAGTAATCTGATAGCAGATGCTATTGTTGTGCCACTGGGCACCTGGTGCCTCCAACCCACTGGTAATCATAGAGCTCAGGTGCAGGAGATTTCTCCTCGTAGAAATGCCTCCTCTCCATCCCATTTTAACCCTTTCACATGCCTAGCACAGCTCCATGGTGGCCTCAAGTTCACAATGTAACCCTCTGGTCACCTCCAAAACACCKTTTTAGACTCTTCCATCGGCATCCAACCAACCCGTAGCCACTTGCAAACTCCAGTTCCCTTGCCAGCACCCCCGGCCTCCCTTCTCCCCTCTGTCAGCCTGCCCTAGAGCAATCTYCCTGTCTCCCGGACCCTCCGTCTCTCTGTCCGTCCATCAGTCAAACCAGTCAGTCCGTTCCGCTCCGAGGGTGTTCTGTACTCTCCTATTCATTTGTTTGTTTGGCAGAAAGAGAGAGAGAGAAAGACATAAAGAGCGAGAGAGAAAGATATAAAGAGCAAGAGAGAAACAGTTAGAGAGAGACAGATAGAGAGAGAGAGAGAGAGAGCTAGCCGCTTCTCGTCATGCTGTTTTCATCTCCATTGGCTGTCGGACATCACCTGGGCGGGAACACTCCACTGCAGGTTGGCAGAGCTGGCAGACCTGCGTGGCCCTCCGTCGCGCTGCCGGGCCGCTGATAACTGGCCTCGGAGTGTGTGTGGTGCGTGAGTGAGTGTGTGTGTGTGTAGGGTAGAGCAGCACACAAGGGACCAGGGACGAAGGAGGAGGACAGTGCAGGCGGGATTAATTACCATGCAGGATCTGGCGGGTGCGATGCTGTTCAGAGAGGTGTAGTGGGCAAAGTGGCGGGGG
>NW_019942591.1:754074-762664 GCF_002910315.2 Salvelinus sp. IW2-2015 | reverse complement strand
CGTCCTCCTGTCTTCCAATCGCGACTAGCGTCATTAGGAGACAGAGGATGTAATTTCACTGGAGTGGAATGTGACAGCTTGACCTTCTCCTCTCTCCAGGGCCCCATCCTCATCACCATAGATACCTGGCTCCGCCGGGCACCGCGCTGCACCCGTATAGCCGTATTATTACCAACACCATCACCATCACTACTATACTCCCCCTCCGGTATCAAACAATCGCGGTTGAACTCATTCGCCCATCATCGTCAAGAGGAGCCCAAACACAACTCCACCATGGTGACCTCTCTAGCCGTCGCAGAGAGCCATTATGCCCTGTGGAGTTTCATMGAKCCTGGGTTAGACTMACTCAACTCTGTCCCGGGTGAGGCTTGCTGTGGACGTTGATGATGTTGCGTCGAGTGTTTGGTCTCATACAATCTGACGCCTGGTTCTGGGTGCTTGTGTAGAGTGGTGGATATGCCTTGACTCACGTTCTGACTGAACAGCTCTCCTCTGCGAAGACACTGATCTCACTAGCAGTCCTGTTTCATAGTGCTCTCTATCTCCCGCTGAAGGGCAATGGGCTGTGTCATGGCTGGGGAATCTAAAGCRGAGAGCCAGCCTCTCTCGTTAGCCCTGGCTCTYTCATGCCTGTGTGGGCTACATGGTTGGCAYGGTGGTTGGCATGTGGTTGGCAGGGCTAGTAGGCTGGTACAGCTGCCCTYCATACCCACAGTCTGCCATGAGAACTGGGGGGCCATGGCCACTGTGGTTTATACACTACACTCAAGGACACCTTGGCTAGCCGTRCTCGTCCCTGGAACCTCTACTGAGCAGCTGAGGGACGGAGGAGACTCTTCTCTAGCACCGGAGTCGGTGGAGGAAATGCACTTGATTCCAAACTCCTCTTGTGRCTTCTGACRTTCTGTGTGTACCCCGTATAGGCTATCTGCTCCTAGCACACTTCACCATCACCCTCTCTCTGTTCACACCAATAACATCCTCTTCAACWCAGCGCCAGTCTGCCTGCCCGCCTCACCACCACCACAAGAGTACAGAGAGAAGGAGGGTCGAAGAGCAACAAGATGGAGGTAGAGAGAGGACAGTCAGAGATGGAGACACCGATTGGGGGAGAGAGAGAGAGCAGAACGAGGAAGGAWGGAAGGAGGGAGGTGAGCAGAGCAGAGAGAGGGAGAGATGGAGGAAGGGGTAGAGGGAAAGCAAGGGAGCGATTGAATGGTGTAATTAAGTTCCTKATAGCACTCTGGGTGCTTTGGCCAGGCTCCAGTAGAGCTTAGCACTACACCAAGGCTCTTCAGCCTGCTCTYCTCTCCTGCTTTTAGAGGAACACACACACACATGAAGTTAAACACACTCACAACGCACCAACACACAGACACATGGTTTTTAGCTCACTCTGTCACGCACAAACACACAAACACACGAACACACAAACTCAGTCCATGTAAATTTGAACACACAGAGAGACACACACACAGCGCTGACAGGCTCCACAACATTGCACTAAGGCAAAAGACGAAAGACACAAAGGAGAGAGAGAAGCGACAAATGAATATGAGCAACTGTCACTCAGATCAGGCACTCACAGCTGCAATGGCATGCACATACACACATTACACACACACTGCTGCAATGACATAGATACATTACACACACACTGCTGCAATGACATATACACATTACACACACACTGCTGCAATGACATACACACATTACACACACACTGCTGCAATGACATAGATACATTACACACACACTGCTGCAATGACATACACACATTACACACACACTGCTGCAATGACATACACACATTACACACACACTGCTGCAATGACATAGATACATTACACACACTGCTGCAATGACATACACATACACACATTACACACATATTATACACACACGCACGAACAACTTGCTGCAGATGACAATACACAACAACACTATTACACACAGTCACACTTACACAACAACGCTGCTGCAATGACATTAACACATACACACATTACAACACACATTACACACACACTGCTGCACAATGACATACACATACACACATTACACACACACTGCTCAATGACAATACACATACACACATTACACAATCACACTGCCTTCAATGACATACACATACACACATTACACACACACTGCATGTCTCAGCACACATACACATTGCATATCATTCACCCTTCTAAAAACTTCACAGAAATACCCCCCTAACACACACACACACCTCTCTCTCAACACCACACCACACGCACGCACGCACACGCACACACACACACACACACACACACACACACACACACACACCACACACACACACACACACACACACACACACACACACACACACACACACACACACACACACACAGAGCAGCCAGTTTCCCTCCAAGCTATCTTTAATAGCTTAAGTCCTCTGCTGCCCATCCTCCTTGTACAGTCGTCAGTTAGTTATTATTCTGCCTCTGCTGGCTGCTGGCTGGCTGCGCTGGCTGGCAGCAGAATCACTCCTCTTTATCAGCTGTGTGTGTGTGTGTTCCATCTCTCTCTCCTCTTCTCCCTTTCGTCATCTCTCTTTCTCTCTCTCTTTCTCTCGTGCTCTCTCTCTTTCTCTTCCTCTCTCCCTTCTCTCTCTACCTCTCCCTATTTTCTCTGTAACCAAGCAGGGCCTTGTCACTATTTGCTGCGTGACAATACTGAAAATTCCATTAGGGTGACCTTTGTCCATCAATTTAAGGGTCAGGGTTCAACCCAGGTGCCATGAAGTGTTGGACTACACAGGGGTGGAGTAGTCAACACCTGCCTCCGTTATTGTATTTTTCCCCGTTTAGCCACTCAATGGTGTCTGGTGTGGCTGTAAATGTGTGATTGATACAATAAATGATCACCTTGACTGGCTCCCTCCCCCCATCAGGAGAGTGACATTACTTTGTAGCGTTTCACAAAGCCGTTATCGCGGAACGCGTATCTAAGAGACAATATGCGCTTGTTAAAATAACACCAGCTTATTTTCCCATTGCGCTGTCCGCTCAGGTTAAACGTCGCCAGCTGAGCAAGAAAGAAAGAGCGAGAGGGAGAGGGGGGGGGGGGGTGCAAGCAACCCCTCATCTCTCCATTCCCCTTCCCTCGCCTCCTTCGGGCCACGCAGAGCAGCAGATCAATATGGGTTTTAATTGGGAGCATGTGTATCATTTTCCTTAGTTGTGTAGTTTGGAATCTGTTGGGATTTTGTCCCGAAAGGAAGAAAGGATTGCAAGAGAGAGCGACAGAGACTGGAAAATAGGACCAGCTTAGTTGTGTTTGTTTAAACTCCCGGAGCGGAGCATATGATACTTGTGCGTCGTTGCATGCACTTCTTTTCTGGGGATACCGCGTAATATTTACGCGCTGTGAAACACCGAGCTGGAGCGACGTCTATTCGGTCCTGGACGCACGATGCTGATCGGTAAGTCTCGAGTTTTTTACCTTTTATTCAGAATCCGCGCTGATGTGGCTTCGAGGGTCCGCTGTCCGTTCTTTCGTTTCTGGAGACGTGTAGCCCACGCGTCGGGCGCCTAGAACACCCGACTCAAGCACTGGTCGGTTTAGCCTTTTTAAACATACGTGAATTGTATATAAATTATGACAATGTTTTATATAAATATAGCTTTKTAAGTTGTACGCACTAGCGGCAAGACCAGTGCGCAGTTGAATTCTCAAATATGTATGAGGGACAGTCAAATTCAGACGCAGATTAATGTGCAGTGTTGGGTGGKAACTAGCCTATGGAATTTATTTGTTTGTACACAAGTGTAATATTTGTCTTGACAGACCATTGGAAGTGTAGGATACCGCAGCGACCCGAAGTTGCGCACAATGACCCCGTAAAATCTCTTTCAAGTTAGAAGTTGTGGATCTTCAGTGACGTTAAGCCTGCATCATATTTATTCCTTCTATTAACAGTTCAAATGTGAGTTTTCTTTCAAATTTGACATGCTATCGAAAGTAGACTACCGGTCATTTTTTGGGACAAAATCGTAGGCTACCGCAGAATGAATCCCCTTTTTGGAATGATGAGATCTTCATATTTCAACATTTCTCATGTGATTTATCTTCAAGGACGAATCCAGTGTATACCAAACTTTATATTCAACAAATATTCATGTATCTGCTGTTTTGATGTTGAGCTTGAGTTGATCTCTCCTCAACTTGCCGGGTGCGTAGGCTATCGGTCTCATACCTGTGAAAGCTTGAATTAAATATTTACAGAAAGCGCTCCGCTAATGCATTTGAAAAACCACGCGTCTCCTTGTTGGTTAACTCTAATAACGTCATTATTCATGTTAGACCTTAGAAACGAAATCTGAAAGTGAATGATTGCCTTATTAAAACACGGTCCTCTCCGGGGATTCTGCTTCTTCAATGCTGCGGGGGTCTCAACGACTCACAGTCTCTTCAACTATAGACTTTCCCCCCCTATACTGTTGTGGTATAGGCTATTGCAATAGGTTCATCAATTTCGTTTATATTGTCAATAATAATTCATGGACATCTTACATTTTGTAAATTAAGATATAGATTTAGTATATATTTATCGATTGTCTGCATAGTATTGAGGATTTTTACTGAGAAAGACAAACAGGCTACTAAATAAACAGCAAATCATTGATCAACACACACTGGCCAATTTGCATTGTGAGGTATCACACCATTACGCTATCACTAAATCCTATTATAGAAACTGATCAGCCATGACCTACATAGCAGCCACCTGCCCTCTATACATAGCAGCCACCTGTCCTCTATACATAGGACCCACCTGTCCTCTATACATAGGAACCACCTGTCCTCTATACATAGGAACCACCTGTCCTCTATACATAGGAGCCACCTGTCCTCTATACATAGGAGCCACCTGTCCTCTATACATAGGAGCCACCTGTCCTCTATACATAGGAACCACCTGTCCTCTATACATAGGAACCAAGGAGATAATGATGACAATATGAATAGAATGTGCAATAGATAGCTTATATAGTATAGGCCTATTTTATACAAGTATTTCTGATTTATTTTCCTTATAGGCCAAGGTTACAGGAACATTGCAGCAACCTTGACTGGTTGTCTTACGGCTCTCCTCTGGATCTCATCACGGTTGCCTCTGAGAAACTGAAACAAGATTTATGACCCTATGTGTCCACTCTAAAACGGAGGACTTGGCCGTTTGCTCTAAACTTGATCCTACAACCCATGACAACGTTGAGGCAGTCTGTGTATTGGTAGTGGGGTTGAGAGGGGTGTGAGAGAGAGGACAGACAGATGCACTGTATGGCCGAGTACACTGCAGTGCTATAGATGTCCCTGTCTCTGCTTCTCTACTCTGTCCATGGCCGTCTCTGTCCCTGTCTCTGCCTTCTTACTCTGTCCATGTCGCCTGTCTTCTCCCAATCTCTGCCTCTGTCCATGTGCTTCTTCTCTGTCCCTGTCTCTGTCCATGTCTCTGCTTCTGCCTCTGTCCATGTACCTCTGCTTTCCTGTCTCTCTCCTTCACTAAGTACTATCATCCTGTTCCCCATTCATGCGCTACATCTCCTGATCTTCTTCTGCTCCAAATCTTCTGCCTCTGTCCATGCTCTCTGTCTCATGTTGTCATCCTGTTCCCCTAGCAGCAGCAAACATCACACTCTCTATAAACATACGTTAGTCTAGCATTAGAACTCAGCACTCACAATATCACGGACACAGCCATAGCTGCCCACATGCAATACCACGTCACATACCCTGTAGAATGTTATGTATGTGGAGTATGACAACGTGAGAGCTCGGAGAGGGAAAGTTGGTGAGAAGTGAACTATGACATTCAGACAAACTCGTTTTTTGTTTCTTCAGCCAACCCCAGCTTTAATTAGCTCCAGTTTTACACATGAACACCTGGGGACATACAAACAGCCATGCAATTACCCACGCTACAGACAGACTGGCCTTCCACACCGCCTGCCTGGGAACAGAATGGCCTCAAGTACAGCAAAATGGATGGACTACGGAACAGAAGTAGCCCATGCCTGGAAGTGTCCATATAGATCGATCACTGTCTATAGCCATGATTGTGTAAAGCACATTCATAACACAAGGCTTTTAAATGCACTATGAATGCACCAATGTAAGTCATTCTGGATCAGAGCGTCTGCTAAATGACTCAAATGGAAATGTAAAAATGGGTGTACTGTGATTACAATAAGACTGAAAATGACATGGTTGTGCAGGGGGACCTCGACACATTGACTCTGTAATATAGCCCGCTATTGCTATTTACTGCTGCTCTTAATTATTTGTATATCTTATCTCTTACTTTTTTCCCGGTATTTTCTTAAAACTGCATTGTTAGGTTAAGGGCTTGTAAGTAGCATTTCACTGTAAGGTCTACACTGTCTTGTATTCGGCACATGTGACAAATACAATTGATTTGCTCAGGCATCCATTTTAAAGACATGATGTAAATATGAGCATGTTTATGTTCTGTTCACAACCCTGTCATTCAGGGTGTGACCAAATCTATCTATCTATCTATTATCTATCTATTCATCTATCTATCTATCTATCTATCTATCTATCTATCTATCTATCTATCTATCTATCTATCTATCTATCTATCTATCTATCTATTCTATCTATCTATCTATCTATCCTACCAACCACCCACCCACCCACCCAATCTTCCATTAGAGGGTAACCCTACCCCCTGTAATTACCCCTAGCCTGGACCTAGCCCCGGTCTGGCCTCTGTTCACCACAAATGAACCCTGTCCTTTCCACTCCTCTCCGTTTCCTGATCCCACAGATAAGGCAGCCGAAGGAGAAGAAAGGAAGAGTCTCCTCCCAAAGGCACTGGACAGGCAGGGCTATAATCAGGGCCTTCTGCAGCCCTGGGGGTAAGGTGGGAGAACAGGTAATGGGGTGGGGTGAGGGTCAGTTGTTAGAAAGCCAAGGTCACCCCCCCTTGCCACACAGTGACAGTCCGACTCACAACCTTCCTCACTCACACAAGACCATGGTGATGTCACTAGACAGTCAGTATACCCAGCAAGGTATGCGTGTGTGTGTGTGTGTGTGTGTGTGTGTGTGTGTGTGTGTGTGTGTGTGTGTGTGTGTGTGTGTGTGTGGTGTTTTCACCACAGTCTGATGGGTGTGGGTGATTTCTCAGTTGGTATGACTTCAAATCAAATCAAATTGTATTTGTCACATACACATGGTTAGCAGATGTTTAAGTGCGAGTCTGTAGCGAAATGCTTGTGCTTCTAGTTCCGACAATGCAGTAATAACCAACGAGTAATCTTACCTAACAATTCCATCAACTATTCATACTATACACACAAGTGTAAAGGATAAAATATATGAATGAGTGATGGTACAGAACGGCATAGGCAGAGACTTGACCATGCTAGAGGGTGAGGGTCTAGGTGAGACAGAAGAGTAAAATGACCTCCTAAATACTCCCCCTACATCTCCTGGGCAGCTCTGTGCTCCACATGATTGGCTCTCGCTGTAGGCCTGCCACGAAGGCATTACGAAGGAAGAAAGCATCTGGAGAAATGCTAATGGAAACCATTTGCAGGAGTCATCAGCGCGTTTTACCGAAGCATTTTAAGAGCTAGCTCTGGGATCTGTAAGCACCCGCAATCTAGTTAAAGACAATGTCCATCATCCCTGGAGGGGGCCTGTGTGTGGTTGTGTGTGGTGTGTGTGTTTTTTTGTGTGTGTGTGGTTGGGTTGTGTTGGTGTTGGTGGTGTCAGTGCTGTCGATTTGCACGTGTGTGTGTTGTGCACGTTGTTGTCGTGTGCAGTGTGGTGTGTGTGTTTGTCAGTGGTTGGTGTTGTGTGGTGTGTGTGTGATGTGTGTGTGTGTGTGTGTGTGTGTGTGTGTGTGTGTGTGTGGTGTGTGGTGTGTGTGTCGTTGTGTGGTCGATGTGTGCTCTGTATGTTGTGATGGTGTTGTCAGCAGTGTGTGTGTTTCAGTGTGTGTGTGTGTGTCGTGTGTGTGTGTGTGTGTGTGTCTGTGTGTGTGTGTGTGCTTGTGTTGCTGAGTGTGCATGATGTGGGTAGTTGTGTGTGTTTGATGTCAGTGTTGTGTGGCAGTGTGTGCAGTGTGTTTGTGGTTCATGTGGTGTGTGGTGTGTCTCTCTCACTCGCTCTCTCTTCTCTCTCTCTTCTCTCTGTTGGAAAGATGGCTCCATGCTGATACATCCGAGAGACAGAGTTGCATGTCATAGTGACACATACTTCCAGTAGTGACTTCTCGATCAGGTGGCAGTAAATCATACGCAGTCAGCGAGTTCAATCACCCTTCCGGAGACACTGCAACTCCATCGTTCTATATTAAGGATACTATGGATAAAGGATAAAGTAATCTTCTAACCCCCCCCCCTTAAAAGAGTTACGATGCACTATTGTAAGTGGTTGTTGCCATGGATATCATAAGGTGAAATGCCAATTTTTAAGTGTCTGGATAAGAGCGTCTGCTAAATGACTAAATGTAATGTAAATGTTAAAATGACAGCAGAGCAGTGTTAGGTTAGTGCCATAGTTCTACAAGGCAGTGTAG
>NW_019942591.1:745492-754049 GCF_002910315.2 Salvelinus sp. IW2-2015 | reverse complement strand
GGACAGTTGGGAGCTGCCAGCTGCTTGTCCATGTCTTTGTTCCATGGTCCTGTCTCTTGCCTCTACCTCTACCTCTGGCCTACTGCCCTCTCTGTCCATGCCCTTGTTTCTCTGACTCTGTCCATATCCCTGTTCCCTGTCTCTTCCATGTCCATGTCCATGTCTTGTCTCTGTCGTCTAGCTCTTCTGTCTCTGTCCCTGTCTCTGCGTCTCATGTCCCGGTCTGCTGTCCTTGTTCGTCTGTCCCGTCCATATGTCTTCTGCCTCTTCCATATCCCGCTTGGTCCCGTCCCTGTCCAATTCATGATACTCTTGTTCTGTTCTGTCTCTGTCTCTTCTCCTGTCGTCTGTCCATGTTCCCTGTCTCTGTCTTCTGTCCATGTCTCTGCCTCTTCCATGTCCCTGTCTCTGTCTCTTGTCTCTGTCCCTGTCTCCCTGCTTCTGCCTCTGTCCCTGGCGTCTCCTGTCCCTGTCTCTGCCTCTACTCTGTCCATGTCCCTGTCTCTCTCCCAATCTCTGCCTCTGTCCATGTCTTGCGTTCTCTGTCCCTGCTCTGTCCATGTCTCTGCTTCTGCCTCTGTCCATGTACCGTTCGTGTCTCATGTCCCTGTCTCTCTATGCCTTCACTAATGTACCTACTTGTTCCATGTCCCTGTCTCTCTCCCATCTCTGCTCTACCTCTGCCATGTCCCTGTCTCTCTCCAAATCTTCTGCCTCTGTCCATGTCTCTGTCTCTTCCCTGTCCAGGAGAGCAGAACACACACTCTCATAAACATACCGATTAGTCTACAAGACTAGCACCACAATCACGGACACAGCCATAGCATGCCCACAAATACCACGTACATATCCTTGTGATTGTTAGTATGTGGAGTATGACAACGTGAGAGCTCGGAGAGGAAGTTTGTGAAAGTGAACTATGACATTCAGACAAACTCGTTTTTTGTTTCTTCAGTCCAACTCCACAGCCTTTAATTAGCTCCAGTTTACACATGACACCGGGGACATCAAACAGCCATGCAATTACCCAACGCTACAGGACAGCACTGGCCTTCCACCCGCCTGCCTGGGAACAGAATGGCCTCAATACAGCAAAATGGACTGGACTACGGACAGAAGTAGCCCCATGCCTGGAAGTGTCCATCATAGATCGTATCACTGTCTATAGCCATGATTGTGTAAAGCACATTCTAACACAAGGCTTTTAAATGCACTTATGAATGCACCAATGTAAGTCATTCTGGATCAGAGCGTCGCTAAATGACTCAAATGGAAATGTAAAATGGGTGTACTGTGATTACAATACACTGAAAATGACATGGATTGTGCAGGGGGCCACCTCGACACATTGACTCTGTATTAGCCCCGCTATTGCTATTTACTGCGCTTTTAATTATTTTATTCTTATCTCTTACTTTTTTCCCGGTATTTCTTAAAACTGCATTGTTAGTTAAGGGCTTGTAGTCAGCATTTCACTGTAAGGTCTACACCTGTTGTATTCGGCACATGTGGACAAATACAATTTGATTGGCTCAGGCATCCATTAAAGACATGATGTAAATATGAGCAATGTTTATGTTCTGTTCACAACCCTGTCATTCAGGTTGACCAAATCTATCCATATCTATCTATCTATCTATCTATCTATCTATCTATCTATCTATCTATCTATCTATCTATCTAATCTATCTATCTATCTATCTATCTATCTATCTATCTATCTATCATCGTATTCCTATCTATCTCTATCTATCTATCAACCCACCACCACCCACCCACCCACCCATCTATCCATTAGAGGTAAACCCTACCCCCTGTAATTACCCCTAGCCTGGCCTAGCCCCGGTCTGGCCTCTGTTCACCACAAATGAACCCTGTCTTTTCACTCCCTCCCGTTTCCCTGATTCCCACAGATAGAGCAGCCGAGGAGAAAAAGGAAGAGTCTCCTCCCAAAGGCACTGACAGCAGGGCTATAATCAGGCCTTCTGCAGCCTGGGGGTAAGGGGAGAACGGTAAATGGGGTGGGGTGAGGGTCAGTTGTTAGAAGCAAGGTCACCCCCCCTTACAGCCACACAGTGACAGTCCGACCACAAACCTTCCTCACTCACACAAGACCATAGGTTATGTCACTAGACAGTCAGTATATCCACAAGAACGTGTGTGTGTGCTTGGTTGTGTGTGTGTGTGTGTGTGTGTGTGTGTGTGTGTGTTGTAGTGTGTGTGTGTGTGTGTGTGTGTGTGTGTGCTGTGTGTTGTGTGTGTGTGTGTGTGTGTGTGTGTGCACCACAGTTGGGATGGTGTGGTGATTTCAGTTTATGACTTCAAATCCAAATCAAATTGTATTTGTCAGCATACAGATGTTAGCAGATGTTTAATGCGAGTGTTAGCGAAATGCTTGTGCTTCTAGTTTCCGACAATGCAGTAATAACCAACGAGTAATCTAGACTAACAATTCCACAGACTACTACTTATACACACAAGTGTAAAGGATAAAATATATGAATGAGTGATGGTACAGAACGGCATAGGCAAGACTTGCCATGCTAGAGGTGTGAGGTCTAGGTGAGACAGAAGAGTAAAATAGACCTCCTAAATACTCCACCCTACATCTCTGGGCAGCTCCGTGCTCCACATGAATGTCTCTCGCCTGTAGGCCTGCCACGAAGGCATTACGACAGGAAGAAAAGATCTGAGAAATGCTAATGGAAACCATTTGCAGAGTCATCAGCGCGTTTACCGAAGCCATTTTAAGAGCTAGCTCTGGGATCTGTAAGCACCCCGCAATCTCAGTTAAAGACAATCCATCATCCCTGGAGGGGGAACCCTGTGTGTGTTGTGTGTGTGTGTGTTGTCAGTGCTGTGTTGTCAGTGTGTGATTGTTGTCAGGTGTGCATTGTGTTGTGTGTGTGTTGATCAGTGATGTGTGTGTGTTGTGCTGTGTGTGTGTGTGTGTGTGTGTGTGTGTGTGTTGGTGTGTGTGCTGTGTGTGTCAGTTGTGTGTGTGTGTGTGTGTGTGCATGGTTGTTGTAGAGTGTGTGTGTGTGTTGTCAGTGTGCTGTGTGTGTGTGTGTGTGTGTGTGTGTTGGTGTGCTGTGTGTGTGTGTGTGTGTGTGTGAGTGAGATGTGGTGTTGTGTGTGTCATGTTGTAGTGGTCTGTGTGTCAGTGTGTGTGTGTGTCTCTCTCACTCGCTCTGTCTTCTCTCTCTCTCTCTTGTTGGAAAGATGGCTCCATGCCTGATACATGCCAGAGACAGAGTGTTATGTATGTAGAGACACATTACATTCCAGTAGTGGACTTCTGTCAGCGGGCAGTAAAAATGGCAGCAGAGCAGTGTTAGGTTAGTGCCATAGTTCGTACAAGGCAGTGTTAGCCTATAGCACTGCAGTGTACTTCGGCATACAGTTGCATCTGTCTGTCCCTCTTCTCTCACACCCCTCTCAACCCACTACCAATACACAGACTGCCTCAACGTTGTCATGGTTGTAGGATCAAGTTATAGAGCAAACGGCCAGATCCTCCGTTTTAAGTGACACATGGGTCAGTAAAATCTTGTTCAGTTTTCAGAGGAACCGTGATGAGATCCGAGTCAAGGTTGCTGCAATGTTCCTGTAACCTTGGCCTATAAGGAAAATAAATCAGAAATACTTGTATAAAATAGGCCGTAATACTATATAAGCTATCTATTGCACATTCTATTCATATTGTTCATCATTATCTCCTTGGTTTCCTATGTATAGAGGACAGGTGGTTCCTATGTATAGAGGACAGTGGCTCCTATGATTAAGCAGGTGTTCCTATTGTATAGGGCAGGTGGCTCCTACTTAGAGGACAGGTGCTCCTATGTATAGAGGCAGGTTTCTATGTATGGGAGGGTCATGTAGCAGGTGTGTCCTATGATAGAGGCAGGTCGTCCTATGTATAGAGGCAGTAGTTCCTTATAGGGCACAAGTATGGAGGCAGTGGTCCGTATGTATAGAGGCAGGCAGATGAGTATCCTATGTATGGAGGCAGTCGTGTTCCTATGTATTAGAGGGCAGGTGTCTCCTATGTATAGAGGCAGGTTGGCTCCTATGTATAGAGGGCGGTGGCTACCTAGTATAAGGCAGGTTGTTCTTGATATAGAGGGCAGGTTGGCCTATGTATAACAGAGGTAGAGGATGAGCTGTCATGTAATAGAGGGCAGTGTGGTTCTATGTATAGAGCGGCAGTTAGCTCTATGTATAGAGGCAGTGGCTGTATGTATAGAGGGCAGGTGCTCATGTATACCTGTCCTATGTATAGATGCCATGTATCGAGACAGTGTTCCATTGACGAGCGTAAAGGATAGAGGACGGAGAGGGATGGGCGGAAGAACGGAGATTAAAGGAACTGAAGAGAGAAACTAAAGTGGAAATAGGAGGAGTACAAAGAGGATAAGGCTCCTATGGTATAGAGGTAGTGGCCCTAATGTAGATAGAGGCACTGGCTGAGTTATTATGTATAGAGGGACAGGTGCTCTGAGACTATGTAAAGATGCAGGTGCTAACCTATAGTGAAGATAGATGACAAGGTGAGTCACTATACTAGAGGGCAGGTGGCTGCTTCTGATATGATAGAGGCGCAGGTGGTCCTAAGTATAAGCGAAAGAGGTGTTCAATCTATGTGTATAGAGGACATGCTCCGATAGTGAGTAATAGAGACAGCTTGACCTTATGATATACGGAGACAGAAGTTGTTGCCTGAATGGGTGAGTAAGAGACAGGTGGCTCCTAGTAGTATAAGAGGACAGTGGTATTCCTAATGAATTATAGAGGGCAGTTGGTTCCTAGAGTGATAGATTAGAGAAGAGTTCTGGTTCCATATGTATAGAGGAGGCAAGGCTGTTCCGATGTATAGAGAGACAGTGTTCCCTGATGTAATAAGAGGCAAGGGATCTGCCTAATGTAATAAGAGCGGCAGCTGAGTTCCTAATTATAGAGGGCAGGTGGTTCATCATGTATAGAGGACAGTGGTCCTATGTTAGAGCAGTGTTGCTAGGCTGGTTTATAGAGGACAGTGTCCTATTATAGGAGGCAGTGCTGCTATAGTTAGTCATGCCTGATCAGTTTCATAAAAGATTTATGATAGCGTAATGGGTGTGATACCTCACAATGCAAAATAACTGGCCAGTGGTGTTATCAATGTTGCTGTTTTATTTAAGTACCTGTTATGTCCTTTGTCTCATAAAAATCCCTCATAGGCTATGCAAACAATTCAAAAAGTATGATACTGAAATCATATATCTTAATTTACAAAATGTAAAGCATGTCCATGAACTTTATTGACAATATAAACAGAAATTAGATGCAACCTATTGCCAATAGCCTATAACCACAACAGACTGATAATAGGGGGAAAGTCTTATAGTTGAAGAGACTGTGATGTTCGTAGACCCTCGCGAGCTGATAAGAACAGAATCCCCAGGAGGGAACCGTGGTTTAATAAGGCATTCAATTCACTTTCAGATTCGTTTCTAAGGTGTCAACAGGATGTAATGGACGTTATTAGAGTTAACAACCAAGGAGACGCGTGGTTTTCAAATGCGAATTCAGCGGAGCGTTTCTGCTAAATATTATTTCAAGCTTTCACAGTATGAGAGCCGATAGCCTAGCACCGGCAATTGAGAAAGATCAATCTCAACGCTCAACATTCAAAACAGGCAGATACAGAATATTTGTTGAATAATAAAACTTGGTATAACACATGAGATTCGGTCCTTGAAGGATAAATCACATGAGAAATGTTGAAATATGAAGATCTCAGTCATTTCAAAACAAGAAGATTCCATTCTGCGGTGAAGCCTACGATTTTGTCCCAAAAGATACCGGTAGCTACTTTCGATAGCATGTCAAATTTAAGAAGAAAAAGCTCACATATTGAACTGTTAATAGAGGAATAAATATGATGCAGGCTAGACGACTCACGAGAGATCCACAACTTTCTGAACTGAAAGAGATTTTACCGGGTCATTGTCGCAACTTCGGGCGCTCTGGATCCTACACTTCCGAATGGTCTGTCGAAGGACAAATATTGACACTTGTTGACAACAAATAAGATAGTTCCATAGGCTAGTTACCAGCCCAGACCACTGCACCATAATCTGCGTTCTGAATTTGAACTGTTCCCAGCTCATTGTGACTTAAGGACCCCAATAGGATAGAAGAACATAACGTGTGTGTGTGTGCGCGCGCGCGCGTGTGTAGGAGGGTTGGGAGATGAGGAGGTGGAATAGCATAGGGGGTGAGGTAGGATGTTTCCTGTATATTTTGTCTCTCTGTGTGCATAGTGTGCTGGCCCTACAAGGCAGGTGAAGTTGGGTTAAATTAATTTCCTTTGAAAATTATATTTTCCCTAACCCTTACCATAACCCTAACCCTAATTCTAAACCTATGTCCTAAACCTAACCCCTTACCCTAATTGTAACCCTAACCCTAAACTTAAATAGCCTTTGTCCTCATGGGGATGTGGGAAATGTCCCTCGAGGGAGAATGTTCCTTCTTTTACTATCCTTGTGGAGACTTTTGGGGATTTTAGGTCCCCACAAGGATAGAAGAACCAACCAATACACACACACACTTTATCTCTCTCACTCAAACACACACATAAACCTGGCTATCCTACCTCCCTCACCCCAGGGGCCTTGCCCTGCTCTGTATGCCTCGTGGTTGTGTATGGACAGGGGGTGAGCTGGGTAGGAGCTGACTCCCAACCCCCTTTATCCAGTTAGAGCCCCCAGGTCCAGGTGCTGCTCTCTCTCTCTCTCTCTCTGTATCTACTGCCTGGCTGCGTCGCTTTGTCATCCCGCCTAACACGACACGGAGTTACTTACCTTGTTAGTCCCAGCAGAGATGCATGCTGGGTGATGTTTTCCTATGCTCTGATGGATCTGGGGGGATGGTGGTTGGCTTAACGGGTTGTATAGTTGAGTCAACTAATGATGGCCCTGCAGGGCTTTAAAGCCGGGCCATGTTCCCTCCCTATTGTTCTCTTCTTATTGAGTGTGTTTCTTAGTGGTGTTTAGTGCGTCATACATCTGTATGTGCCCTTGACCGGGCAGAGAACAATTGTGCGGCTAACTGGGTTGTGTGTGTCGGGTAAGAGGACAGGGCAGAACTTTAATTTACTGGCAGGTTCTAATTAATCCAGTGCGCGCAGCGGGCTGTTAAATAAATACTCGCTGAGATTAACTAGAGCCAGTCACAGGCAACCTGAGGTGAGCAGGTTCAATACCGGCAAAACAAAGCTAGAAAATTCCACCAGTGAATGTGTCCCAAACGCACCCTATTCCCTTTATGTAATGCCACTACTTTGTTGACAGGGCCCATTAGGCTCTGGCGAGAAAGTAGTGCACTATATTGGAATAGGTGCAATTTGGACACATGACAGTCGTGTCTGTGCATGACTTGGTAGCTACGATTCATTTTACACACAAGGCTGCACTCTATTTTGTGGGCAGTGAGACCCGGAGTATCCAGGTCGATGCCATGAGAGATATCCCACATGGTCGTGAGGCTGACCTCGCTGGTTTTGATGGTACGACCATTTTGTGAAGGGTCGGGGAAGTTTATACTGCCTTGGTGTGGATTGTACCAAGAAACACCATTGGAAGAGGAGAAGAATGAGAAATGCGTCTTTCTTCTTTCACGTCTTTTTAATCTCTCTCTCTCTCTCGTCTCTCAGCTCTCTTCTCTCTCTCTCTCCTCTCTCAATCTCTCTCGTCTCTCTCTCTCTCTCTCTCTCTCTCTCTCCTCGTCTCTCTCGGTCTCTCTCTCTCTCTCTACTCGTCTCTCTCTCTTCTGCTCTCTCCTCTTCTCTCTCTCTCTCTTCTCTCTAATCTGAGTTCTCTTTTCTCTCTCTCTCTTCTCTCCTCTCTCTCTTGCTCTGTCTCTTCTTGTCTCTTCTCGTCTCCTCGTCCTTTCTGCTCTCCTCTTCTCTCGTCTGTGTGTCCTGTGGTCTGGTGTCTGTGTCTGGCTTTGGTTTAGGTTGTCGCGTCTTTGGTCTGTTTATCTGCCTCTTTACTAAGGGTCTCAAAAGTCAGTCGGCAGGAACTGGAGTCCCTCATTCTTCACTGGAGTGTTTAAAAGAGGCTAGCTGGCCTCCAGGGAAGTAGCCGGTTCAGCTGACAAGAGGTTTGTGGCACACACAGCACAGCAAGGCACATTTGCGGATGTGTACACACACACACACGTGTTCACAACGACACACACACACAGCCACACAAACACATACATGTTATTCTAGCGTTTGGATCTACAGCGAACACACACACAATCACACAACCACCAGCACAAGCACCAGACAACCAAGCACTCACACTGTCAGCCACACACACAACACACAAAAACTCAGGAGCATATGATAGCAAATGAAAACGTAGCCTATTATGCGGACACACACACAGTAAGAGGCTGTAGTTGTTTATCATTTTTAGCCTTGGAAATTAGGGGCTAAGTGGAGTGCCTTGGTGTTCAGCATTCAGCACTGTTGTTCCAGGGCAACATTTTTAATGTTGTCAGATCCCCTGCTGGGCTCCCCATA
>NW_019942591.1:737035-738900 GCF_002910315.2 Salvelinus sp. IW2-2015 | reverse complement strand
ACCCACACTTACACACACACACACACCACACACACACAACTCAGAGCATATAACGCAAATGAAAACGTAGCCTATATAGCACGGACACACACACAGTAAGAGGCTGAGTTGTTATTCATTTTTAGCCTTGGAGAATTAGGGCTAAGTGGAGTCCTGGGGTGTTCAGCATTCAGCACTGTTGTTCCAGGGACATTTTAATGTTGTCAGATCCCCTGCTGGGCTCCCCATATGCCTCCCATAAGCGCCTCCCTCCCAGCCTCCCCAGCCCTAACACACAGTCTCATCACGTCACTTCAGCAGGCAGGCAATCCAAGCCCACACTGTTCACTTCACTGTAAGACTGTCACTCACACACTGTGCAGAGCCCTGCAGTGGAACCGGGCCAGATGGGCTGACACAACACACACACACACACACACACAAACACACACACACACAACACACACACCACACACCACACACACACACACACACACACACACACACACACACACACACACACACACACACACACACACACACACACACACACACACACACACCCACACACACTTGCCCTGGTCCTCTACCCACACACACTACCCAGTTAGCGCACAATGTTCTGCCCTGGTCCTCTACCCACACACACTACCCAGTTAGCGCACAATGATCTGCCCTGGTCCTCTACCCACACACACTACCCAGCTAGCGCACAATGTTCTGCCCTGGTCCTCTACCTACACACACTACCCAGTTAGCACACAATGTTCTGCCCTGGTCCTCTACCCACACCACACTACCCAGCTAGCGCACAATGTTCTGCCCTGGTCCTCTACCCACACCACACTACCCAGCTAGCGCACAATGTTCTTTGAACCATATGCTTCTTAGAGCTTGGTGAGAGCATGGTTGTCCTATTGTTATTTTGCATACAACCTTCTTCCCACCATGTTCTGGGAATGGTGCCAGGATTTCCAGCTAGCACATAACGTTCTGAGAACCATATAGTCCTTATTTGGAAATGTCAGTATTTCAGGATAATTTTTTCTGCACGTTTCCTTATGGTTCTATTTCAAGTCACGTTCTCAAAACATTAAGAGAACTTTCCATAAAAACCACAAGAAAACATCACTCAAGTTCAAAGAATGTTATTTCAAAACATATAGATTCCGTTCTCAGCATGAGCAAAACTCTGTCCTCTATCTTGTTAAATGTGTTCAGGTGTGTGGGCCGCGCAAAGACCCCCGAAATGGGGTCTGTTTGAATAGACTCAAATGAACAGCTTTGTATGAGTTCCCCCCAAAAAATTGCTCCATCCTGGTGGCGCAGTGGACTAATTCCATGGATCGAGAACAGACGATCATAGGTTCAAATCTCACTGACTCTGGGTTACAATACAAAATAAAATGTGTTTACATGATTAATGCCTAAGCAAATTAATTTCTAWCTGTGCTTGGAGTTCAAAACAGTTAACCTAAGCTGACAGTGTTATTAAAAGTCTTATTGAAACATGTTCTCGTTTGGTTATTTAAAGGTAATTAAATATAATTTCCGTTCTCAGAACGTTAATTAAACAAACCTCACAAGAAAGCTTACAGGAAACCATAGTGAAACGTTCTCAAATCCTCACTTCCAGCCAAATTTTCACTTCCATTCTCAGATTTGTTTTTTACAAATGTTGTTTTACCGGTCAGGAAACCTATGGCTTTGTTCCCAGAACCAATGGGAATCCAAAAACGTACGTTCCCTTAACTTACAACGAACCAAATGTGTTAGCCGGGAAACGTCCTCATTCTGATATACACACGCACACACACACACACACACATGCATAGACAGTACATAGAGGTTTATCAACCTTGCTATCATACTGTTTCAACCCAGGT
>NW_019942591.1:730289-736430 GCF_002910315.2 Salvelinus sp. IW2-2015 | reverse complement strand
ACAGTTTGGATATACGGTAGGCTCTCGTTGTGATGGGCATTTTTCCCTTGTTATTATTTAGCTATATAAATAGCAATAGGAAGAGCCTACGTCAGCCACTGTAAGGCTGACGCGAGTGTCTTTCCTCGAGGAGTTTCTCCACCTTCTTTCTATACCTCTCAGGTCTGGAGAGCCTGGTGACTCAACGGCGTTGAAAAGGCCTCATGCCGACATGGAGACTAGTGTTGGAATTCTATTATTCCTCCTGAGCAACCAGTCCCTCACTCTCAACACTCTTTATGTATCTTTCCTCCTCTCTCTCTCTCTCTCTCTCTCGCTCTCTTTCTGTCTGTCTCTCATCTCCACCCTGTAGCCCTTCCCCTCTATCTCCAACATCTCCTCTATCTCTCTCCAAGCCACTCTCTCTCTCTCTCTGCCCCTCATAGCCGTGGGAAGTAGTTTGGTGTGGGCGTGCTCCGATTTCTTTTAGACTACGGGGGTGGGAGGGCCTGGACAAATATTTTTGCCCGCGCTGGTGCTGCAGATGGCTATATCGGTCCACTAATACAGGACTATTAAAGGTGCATTGCATTACTTTTGTGAAGAAAACCCCCCAAATGTATATATATTTTTTTATATTAATCTATATGTTTTATTCCTATTTTTCAGGGGGTCCTGCAGCCCTCTCAGCACCCCTACTTCCCGTGGCYATGCTCCCCCTCCCATTTTCTCCCCCTCTCTTGCACAGTGAGGGGCTCAGAGGGAACATCCAGTCTCTGTGTATGCTGATTTCTGCAGTGCTGGCTGCCATTCTGCACATTAGCGTGTGACAATGGTTCTCTTTGAAGTGGGTTATCCTAGCGCCTAGCGTGGCTCCCAGCCTCCCAGACCAGCCCAGCGCTGCTGTCTGCCTGCTGCAGAAATGTGCCAGCCAATTCACTATGCAGACAGGGCCAGCTGTTAGCCTGGGCACTGGCAGACAACGCACTGTACACACACACACACACACACACACACCATCTTCAATCAAATTAAACCTCTACCACTAATAGGAAGTATCAGATTCCCCATTCCTTACCACTTAACAGGAGTTTATAGATCTCATCCCATTTCTCTACCATAACAGGAGTATAGATCTCCCCATCATCCTCTACTCCACTAACTTTGAGGGTTTAGTATGATCGTTCTAATTCACTACCTCAACACCCAAAACTAACCAGGAAGAATAGATATCTACAGAACCCATCGCATAACCTCTCCTACCACTACAATAACAGGAGATCATAAATTCCACCATTCCTACTCACCCAGACTTAACACGGATGGATAGATCTCCACCAATACTAACATTATCGCTCTAACCGACTAATCAGGCAAGTTAGAATTCCCCACTCCTCTACCACTAATAGGGTAATAATCCATCCCCTCTATACACCTACAGGAGTATAGTCTCCCATTCCTCTACCAGATAACTTAGGAGTAATGCATGATCTAATCACAAGTCTCACTGGCACATATCTATACCTCACTAAAAAAATGGTAAAATATACATTTGACCTGGGTATCCTCCAAACTACTTTCTAATTAACATACTAGACGTACGGCGAGAATAGAGTTAGTACCTCGCACCTCTCCGATTTCACCTCTTCCCTCTAACCAGGACGTATAACACGACATACTTCCCAATCCCCACCCCTCTAACCTTTAGACCATGCACTCCTCTAAACAGGGAGCTATAGATCCCCCATCCCTCTACCACTAGTAGTAATAGATCTTCCATTCCCCGTTACTAGACTAGCAAAACTGCAAGGATACAGTTGCTCACAATTCCCGCCATTCCCTCTACCTGGTCCTACTAACAGGAGTATAGATCTCCCCATTCTTACCCTATCACACACCACAACTATACAGGCAGATGCTAGCAAGAGATCAATTGTTCTGCCTGGTCCTCTACTACCACACTACCAGTTAAGACCATCGTTCTGGTCCTGGTCCTCTAATACCCACTGCCACACTACGCAGTCTGCGAAATGTTCTGGCCCTGGTGTTACCAACACAACATACCAGCTAGCGCAGCAATGTTCTTTGACATATGCTTCTTAGAGCTTGGTGAGGATGGTATGTCCTATTGTTTTTTGCATACCAATCCTTCTTCCACCATGTTCTGGGAATGTGCAGATTTCCAGCTAGCACATAATGTTCTGGAGAACCATATAGTCTTATTTGGAAATGTTCAGTATTTCAGGATAATTTTTTTCCTGCACGTTTCTTATGGTTCTTATTTCAAGCCAGTTCTAAACATTAAGAGAACTTTTTCCATAAAAAAACCACAAGAAATCACTTCAGTTCAGAATGTATTTCAAAACATATAGATTCCGTTCTCCAGCATGAGCAAAACTCTGTCCTTATCTTTTAAATGTGTTCAGGGTGTGTGGCGCGCGCACAGACCCGAATGGGGTCTGTTTTGAATAGACTCAAATGAACAGCTTTGTATGAGTTCCCCCCAAAAAATTGCTCCATCCTGGTGGCGCAGTGGCTAGATTCCATGGATCGAGAACAGAGATCATAGGTTCAAATGCTCACTGACTCTGCTGGGTTTCAATCAAATAAAATGTGTTTACAATGATTAATGGCTTAGGCAATTAATTTCTATCTGTGCTTCGGAGTTCAAAAAGTTAACTAAGCTGAAAGTGTTATTAAAAGTCTTATTGAAACATGTTCTCGTTTTGGCTTATTTTTAAAGGTAATTAAATATGAATTTCCGTTCTCAGAACGTTTAATTAAACAAACCTCACAAGAAGCTTACAGGAACCATAGTGAAAACGTTCTCAAATGCCTCACTTCCAGAAATTTTACTTCATTTCTCAGATTTTGTTTTTTTCAAATTTTTTGTTTTACCGGTCAGGAAACATATGGTTGTTCCAGAAAACCAATGGGAATGCCAAGACGTACGTTGCTTAACTTACACGAACGCAAATGTGTTAGCGGGAAACGTCCTCTTCTGATATACACACGCAACCACCAAACACATGCAGACGTAACTAGAGGTTTATCAATTGGCTATCATACTGTTTCAACCCAGGTAAAATATGTCTACTGCAGCACATTAGGACTGAGGCAGTCACGTGTGAGCGTTTTTTGAACTTATTTTGTGTCTCAATTCAGTGCTTCGGCAGGTTAAATGAAGAAGAGCGAAGAGGGAAAGGAGAAATTCAGCAGATGGGGGGGGGAAAAAATAAAGGGTGTCTGTGAGGAGAAACAGTTGGTTACGAGTAGGCTTGCTCATTGTGATGGGCATTTTCTCCCTTTGTTATTTTAGCTATTATAAAATAGCAAATAGGAAAAGAGCCTCTAGCCATGTAAGGCTGGACGCGAGTGTCTTCCTCGAGGAGTTTCTCCACCTTCTTCTATACTCTCAGGTCTGGAAGCGCTGGTTGACTCAACGGGTTGAAAAGCCTCATGCCGACATGGAGACTAGTGTTGGATTCTTATTTCCTCTGAGCATACCAGTCCTCACGTCTCAGATCCTCTTAATGTATCTTTCCTCCTCTCACCTGTCTCTCTCTCCTCGTTGCTTTCTGTCTGTCTCTCTCTCTTCACCCTGTAGCTACCTATTCCCATCTCATCTCAACTATCTCTCTTATCATACCAAGCCAATCTGTTTCTCTCTCTCTCTCCGCCTCATAGCACGTGGGAAGTATGTTTGGGGTGGGGTGCTGCGATTTCTTTTAGACTAGGAAGGGTGGAGGGCTTGGCAATATTTTTGCCCCTGTGCTGCAGATGGCTATATCGGTCCACTAATGCAAGGACTATTAAAGGTGCCATTGCATTACTTTTGGTGAAGAACAACAAATGTTTTATTATTTTTTATATCATATTTTTTTGATTCTATTTTTTCAGGGAGGTCTGCAGCCTCGCTCAGAACCCTATTTTCCGTGGCATGCTCCCCTCCCATTTCTCTCCCCTCTCTTTGCACAGTGAGGGGTCAAGGAGGAACTCCAGTCTCTGTGTTGGTGATTTTGCAGTGCTGGCTGCCATTCTGCCATTAGCGTGTGAATGGTTTCTATTGAAGTGGTTATCCTAGCGCCTAGTGCGGTTCCGCAGCCTCCAGAGCAACCCGCGCTGCTGTCTGCTGCCTGCAAAATGTGCCAGCCAATCTCACTATGACAGACAGGGCGCAGCTGTTAGCCTGGGCATGGCAGACTAACGCATCTGTACACAACACAGCACACGCAACACACACATGCAACACAAACAACACCACCACACACAACACACACACACACACACACACACACACACACACCCACACACTCCACCATCTATCACTAGCAACTCTAGTACAATTACACACACCTCACACATGCGTTACACATCCATACAACCACACACATACCTTTACATCTCGTGCTACCACATCCTACACTAGGGACACACAGCACATTCTGTGCCGATAAGAGCACTCCATCCATCAAGTTTCTTTTATTCACACTCCCCACCTCTTCTCTCTCTCGTCGGGTCTCTTGCTCCTCTCCTCTCTTCCCACCCCTCTCTCTTCCCACCCTTCTCTCTCACCACCTCTCTTCTCTCCCCTCTTCTCTCCGCCTCTCTCCCCACGCCTCTCTTTCTCTCCCCACCTCTCTCTCCACTCTCTCCTACTACCCTCTCTCCCCATCCCTCTCTCTTCCCCCTTCTTCCCACCTCTTCCTCCCTCTCTCCCCCACCCTCTCTCTCTGCCCACCTCTTCCTCTCCTCCCCTCTTCTCCTACCTCTCTCCCCTCTCTTCTCTCTCTCTCAGCCCTCTCTCTCTTATGTCATTCTGGAAGGGTAGTAAAACGCTGCTTTTTTCTTTCATTGGAGTAACATACCTTTATTTCCAGCTTCTTATGAAGCGATACGGAATGTTTTATCCAAAGCAGTAGGCTTTTCTTTCAAACATCTTTGCGTGCGTGGTGTTGTATGGGGGAGGGGGTGTCTGTATGTGGTGCATGCAGTGCGTAATTGTGGTGTTTCAACATGGCAGAGTGCCAAGCTTTATTTAAGCATGTTGGCTGTTTTTTAATGACATTCACATGAGATTTATCTCATGTATGTGTGTAGATCAGTACACACAACACACCACCCATTTGATGTCCACACACACACCACACAACAGTTTAGATGTTTCACACACACACACCAGAACATACGAACATACATACACACACACACAAACACACACGCACACAACAGCACAACACACACACCACCACCAAACAACAATTCACAAGAAAAACAGGCGACTCAGGGCGGCTGACCTTGCTGGTTTCTTGCTGCTTCTTGGCAATTTTACGTGACATTTCTGTGATTACGCATAAATAATATGAGGACACTGATATGCGTTGGTGATTAGTGGTGAAAGGTTCATCTCGCTCCTCACGTCTGGTGTGTGTGTGTGTGTGTGTGTGTGTGTGTGTGTGTTGTGGGTGTGTGTGTGTGTGTGGTGTGTGTGTGTCGTGTGTGTGTGTGTTGTGGTGGTGTGTGTGTTGTGTGTGTGTGTGTTGTGGTGTGTGTGTGTGTGTGTGGTGTGTGTGTGTGTGTGTTGTGTCTGTTTTTCCTGTGCTTGCGTGTGTGTTGTGAAGGAGGTTGTCTACGGGGAATTGATTAAGAGCTGGAGTGGTTTGTTGGCGTGGCCAGTAGATTATCCTTGGCCTGTGTTTTTGACATCAGTAGTGTTGGCAAACTAGCCTGTCAACTACAGACTCCTGTTGCCTCTCTCCCACACTTTTTTAGATTTCAAATTAGGACGCCATTGAGCCGATGCCAGGCTCTAGTCTGCATGGGGTCAGAACATAACGAATTACAGCAAAAAATACTTGACTATTTACATACATTTAAAACATGAACGTAGACGTTACAACTTAAGGTCAGACAGGGTAGAGGCTTTCTTGTTTTTATTTGTTTTTAAAGGTAATTTAATGTTTGCTTGAGTTTTTGAGCTGGGAGTTCCATGTGATCATGGCTCTGTATAATACTGTGCGTTAATTTGATTGTTCTGGATTTGGGTGTAAAGAGGGCCCCTGGTAGCTTTTTTTAATTTTTTTTATTTAACCTTTTATTTAACAGGTAGGCTAAAATTGAGAACGTTCTCAATTTACAATTGCGACGCTGGCCAAGATAAGC
>NW_019942591.1:700527-730264 GCF_002910315.2 Salvelinus sp. IW2-2015 | reverse complement strand
ACACACACACACCCACTAAACCACACCACACACGTATCACCTCATGTGGCAACTCTACACAATTCACACACCTACACTGCCTTTACACACTACACCACACACATAACCTTTACATGTCGTGCTACCACATCCCAACACAGGGACAACACACACATTCTGTTGCAGATAAGAGCACTCCATCCATCAGTTTCCTCTATCAGCAAAGCAGTTCGACACATACAACAACACATAGTTACACATGGAGTAAAACAAACATATAGTCAATGATACAGTGAAAAAATATATAAGTCTATATACAATGTGAGCAAGTGAGGTGAGATAAGGGAGGTGAAGGCAAACAAATATATGTATAAATAAATAAAAATATAAAAAGGCCATGGTGGCGAAGTAAATACAACACAGCAAGTAAAATAAAAAATAAAAACACTGGAATGGTTGGTTTGCAGTGGAAGAAAGCGCAAAGTAGAGACAGAAATAATGGGGTGCAAAGGAGCAAAATAAATAAATAAATAAATACAGTAGGTAAAGAGGTAGTTGTTTGGGCTAAATTATAGATGGGCTATGTACAGGTGCAGTAATCTATGAGCTGCTCTGACAGCTGGTGCTTAAAGCTAGTGAGGGAGATAAGTGTGTCCTCTCTACCACAGCAAAGATATTGACAGGCAACCCCTCTTTTACGCTGCTGCTACTCTCTGTTTATCATCTATGCATAGTCACTTTAACTATACCTACATGTACATATTACCTCAATTAGCCTGACTAACCAGTGCCCCCACACATAGAATCTACCGGTACCACCTGTATATTGTCTCGCTACTGTTATTTTCACTGTCATTTTACAGTTTTTTTATTTCTTTACTTATTTCTTGTTTACCTAATACCTCTTTTTTTACTTAAAAATTGCGCTGCTGGTTAGGGCTTGTAAGTAAGCATTTCACTGTAAGGTCTACAACTGTTGTATTCGGTGGACGTGACAAATAAACTTTGATTTGGTTTCTTGGCTCTCCCCTGTTTCCTCATGTATATTTCCTTTTTCTCTCTGAGACATTCATTTCTAAGTAGCTTTTTTTCATCCTACAGTTCCTGGGTCAGTCTCAGTGTAGTGATTCTCATGGTGTCCTGTGTCCTTGGCCCCAGGATGAATGCATTGTGTTGTGTTGCGTTGTGTACTGCGGTCTTGCTCTCTGTGTGACTGTGTGTCTGTGACAGAGAGCAGGGCAGAGCCTGGTAATGCAATATCATGTAATAGGTTCTAGCTCTGCTCTGACCTGGTTGGAGTTCTGCTCCCTGAGGTATCGGTCCACTTCGTTCCCCCCTCTGAAGGGAAGGCTGGAGGAATGAGATGTAGGCTACAGCCCGGCCCTAACTGCAGTGCAACCGGGCACATCRTCCCCGCCGTCGCCCACGCCTCCCGGCCCCCGACCCTTCCCAGCTAGCTGCTCCTGAGTGTGCCCACTCTGCTCTGACGCCCCCCTCCCCCCAGGCATAGTTGCACCGCTGTACCTGCAGTCCTAGGAGAACATTAGGGAAACTGCGAGAGTTGTTGGACCCGGTGTAACACAAAACAATCCTCCCCCGCCCCTTCTCCCTCCCCCCCGAATCACTCTGTGTTTCTTCCATGAGGCTGATGATTCTATTCAGGGGGATGGTAGAACAGTAGAAAGGGGCTGATAGAACTCAACGAGGGTGAAGTGTTGTACAATGTTGCATCTGTTCAACCTCCGGTGGTTTGACCCCAGCAGACAGCCAGACATTTACCCAGACAGAACATCTAACAGAGAGAGGTGTGAATTCATCAGTGAGGGGAGATTGTGATCACACAAACCCCGAGCCCCCCTCCCACTCCAAGCRCCCCTCCCACCCCCCACCCACCAGTTAAAATCAGCAGCTCATTATCACAATCAAATCCACAGTTTGTTCGTTTAGCATAATCAAAATTGTGCCAAGCCGCTGTGGCTTTGTGCTTTTGGTGTGTGTGTGAATTGGTGGGTGGGCGTATTGAGATGCATTGTGGTGGAGCGTTTAAGGAGATACAGTGGTATAGATGGTTCCGGACCCAGATCACACCTTAGAATATTGTGTTTGTGCTCGGAGACAGCTGGCTTAGTATCCGTCTCGACCCAGGCATCATGCCAGACGATCAGTCAGTTCAACCCATTGACCACCCCTCTCCCTCTCTTCAGATGAATCAGCAGAGTGAGTCAGAGGTCACGACAGAGATAATCATTAGGGGTTGGGTCAAGACAAACAGAGAAGGACATTCTGTAACAGAAAGAATTGTATTGGTAAAACAGGATGTTGAAGTTAGTAAATGTCGTGGCTGTGCTAGTCCTATAGACATTGCAGAGTGAACCTGGGCTTTATAGAGGTGTGTGTGTTGTGTGTGTGGTGGTTGTGTGTGTTGGTGTGTGTGGTGTGTGTGTTGTTGTGTGGTGTGGGTGTGTGGTGTGTGATTGTGTGGTGTGTGTGTTGGTGAGTGTGGTTGTGGTGGGTTGTCCGACCCCAACCATTAGTCGCTGCTGTAGCCATTCAGATAACCCCTAACCTTCTTGTCTCGAGACCAACCGCCGGGCCCGTCTGATCAGGTTTAGTCTGGATTAGGTGAAATTTACTGACATATGTTATCTAGGGGTCAAAGGTTATGGACGATTGGCTGTGCTGTGACACTCCAGTGTTATGTCATCTTCTTCATCACACTGTATCTGTATCATGGTAGTGTGTGCCTTGGGGAACATACTGCCATATAGTTACATGTCCTGTATCTCTCTGTAGCCTTCAGCTCTGTTACCGTGTCCCTCTGTCTGTCCAGTCCCCCGGGGAGACACAGTCTAAGATTACACAGGATGAGGACTTAATCTACTGCGTGTGTCCCTCCCAATGACTCCCAAGCTCATTCTCCATCTCTTTATTCCATCGTATTCCCTCGCTCCCTTGGTAGGTGGCACGATTTGACGCTTGCGAACACTCCAGTGGCTTTCAATTGGGATTTATCTCCCTTTGAAATCTGCAAAGGCCTCCGTGGCCGCACAGGAGAGTGGGAGAATAGAGAGAGGGAGAGCGAGAGATGGAGAAGAAAAGGAGAGAGATGAAGCATTTTGTAGTTGGTGTCTCAGCTCTGTGGTTCCACTCTCTACCTCTGGAACCTGAGGGGACAGCTCACTATATCATTCAGCTGTTTGTTATTTTGTCTAAACCAGGAGTGGGCTGCCGAAGGGACAAAGTGTCTATATACCTCCCCCACTGCCTGAAGGTGAATCCCATGCATCACTCGGAGCGTGTGTGTCTCTCCCTCTCTCGTACTCTCTCTCACTCCCTCGTTCTCTCTCTCTCTCTCTCTCCCCCATCTCTCTCCCTCTCCCCTTTCTCTGTCTCTCTCTCACTCTCCCGCTCTCCCACTCTCTCCCTCTCCCCCTCTCTCTCTCTGTATTCATCTGAGAGTGTGTGAGCATGTGTGATGTTTGTACGCTTGAGGTTTATTCCTCGGCTATCAGGTGTCGGGGGCCATTGTTCAAGCTGACTGAACTGAACCCGACTGAATTCCTGTGATTCACTTTTCTACTCCAGCCGTGTTAAAGCAAACAAATCCCATGTGGTGTTCTATGTTTGACTAGACTTAAGAACCATCAGGCAGTCGGTTATTTCTGTCTCTTGTGTGTGTCTCTCTCTCTCTCTCTCTCTCTCTCTCACTCTTTTTCTTTTCCCACCCTCTTATCCCTCTACATATCCGCTCTGCTGTGTCCTTAAACAGTTCCTAAAGTTATTCTCTGCGTTCCGTTGTTGATACAGACCGTGGCTATACGGCTGATAGGAGTTAATGGAGTTCTTTGGTTTAATACAGAAGTGAGTGTTTATCAGTGGTCTCTGGGGCTTTGCTGAGGGGAAATGGGGAAATGTGTTTGAAATTCCTGGCGCTTCTCTTCCTCTGGCGAGTCACACTGATCCGTGCCTCTGCTTTTCCTGCGCCGGCTCATAAAACCCAGGGGAAAGGTTACTGCAAATGCCGCTCAGTGTTGGGCTGATGAGCAAGGCTCTCTCCCCCGCCGTCCTGCACCCCATCTCCCCAGGTACATGGCCCTCTCTCCCTGCATTTTGCCCCTACCCCAACCCTCATAGCCCTTCCTGAACCTGTGAGATGCCTGTTTCCKGTAAGATATCCATCCATAATATATTCCTCACTCATGGCATCATCTCCAAAGCCCTCTAACGGATTTACTAGGGTTTCATCACCACTGCTTTTCACTGTCATATTACCTAGAAGAGAAACTGTTTCTCTCGCCTTTTGATATTTTTTTTCTCTTCAGATTCTTTTAACCAAGCAGTGATGCTTAACCTAAAGCAGAAAACCCTTTACGGTGGGTTAATGTAGTGTTAGCGGGAGAGAGAGAGAGGTATCTGAGCAGGTGAATGAGAGGCATCAGGATGCCAGGAGACTGTGCACTTTTCTGCTGCTCAAGTGATTGTCGTATCTGTCCTTATCGCCACGCCGGCAGGTGGCTGATGCCCACTCTACTCCTTTTGAAAGGATGCACAATTACATAGCTGCTGCCGCGGCGACCACAGCTCGCCCATTACCCCCCACTCCATTCACAGCTCAGGAGTCCTGTTACGGCCCCCACKGCACCAAACATCTGCACAGACCCCGATAAGAATCCTGCTGCCCCTATGTCTGTCTGTCTGTCTCCCACTTTGAGACCAGGCAGGGGAAAGAAAGGCCCTAAACTGGAGTGGAAGAGCTGAGAAGGACTACATGGTCTTTCATTGATTGCTTTTCAAATGTAATGGTTTATGTGTAGTCTTTATAGTGCGGCTCAAAACCATATGGGCATCTGAAGGCAGCCCGTGAAGGCTTTGGGCGGTGATTCTTCTGCCGTGTGTGTGCGTGTGCGCGTGCATGTTTTTTGGCTGTATAAATCCATAAAGCAAGATGACGGTCCAGCCTAGCCTGGGTGTGTGTAGTCTGTTGGAATGTCTCACATGTACAATCCTCCTTCTGTGTCATCGCCTATCTTTGTAATTACACACGAGGAATGAGAGGAGAGGTAGCCAAGCCAACGCTTTGAGAAAGGGGAGAAAAGACAACAAAGATCAGAAAGCCTCCTCACAAAGACATGCCAATTTGCAGCTTGCAGCTGTTTCTCTTCTGAGAGCGAGCATGTGGATGGCCTGTTTTCTCTCCCCTCATCCAGACAGCTAGGGATTGTTTCTAGGACATCTCTCGCTAGCCGGGGCTGGCTGCTGATTGGGGGGCTGGTGTTTTGGCAGGGGGCGAGGATGACACTTCTGTTGTCTTCACTTCTACAGCATTGTCTGTCTGTCAGCTGGGCTGAGCGCTGTTGTTGTGAGCCATGAACAGGTGTTCAGACACCAACGTGATAAGGGAGAAGCGTAGAAATAGAGAGAGACAGAAGATGTCTACACAACCACCTCCACTGCTGGGCTGGCAGCTGTCCTGTACTGTGTCAAGACAGGCTTTACTGTAGTGTGGAAGAAACCGGTTCGCTCAGGAACTGATAGCATATGTGTAATTATGTGTTTGACATTAAATTGTGTACACTGTGTGTGTGCATCTGTGTAGTTGTTTGTTTCCTGGCTCGGGCCCTCCATTTGTCCAAGCCATACTCTCACCTTTGTTTAGCTGCATATGCTCTTGGAGGTGAAACCAAAATGAGCCTAATCAATCTATCTGGCGTCCATAAGGCACGGCACTGCTCGTTTCAAATTAAGTCCCCCAGATGTGCTTCTGTAGATTAATCTCAGCGCTCACGAGCAATTATTCTGCCAGCGACGCTGAGGCATGAGGCTTATTTGAAACAATTAGAGCCCAGTTCGGTCAAAATGAGCTCGTTCATTTTCCAACCTCCGTCGGTGACTGCGAGCAAAGGCATTTTAAAGAGCTGTAGTCACGTAATGTGTTTCCTACCGCCGCAGCATGTCCTTCAAGCGACCTATTGGGTAAATACATGAGGTGTGACCAGACAAGACACTTGACACGGTTTACAGTTGATGAGGCTGGTATTTATTTACATGTAGTTATTTCAGGTTTCAGTTTGGACACTGATGGCTGAGGTTTAGCTGTGGACATTTTGATGTTTTAATTAAATGAACTGTCAACTAACCATCCAACTGCTGCAATGAATTGCTTGGCAAACAAACTGGAGTTTTAATTGACAAAACGTCTAGATTTTGGAACATTTTAGAAGTCATTTTAGAAGTCAGTAGGTTATCATCAACTCTCCTCCCAAATATGTAGGACATGTAGTACTGTGGTGGCAGAATGTGGAGTTTTCCACAACAGTACTGTGCTGGTTGATTGTTCCCAGGGTTATACTGTAGTAAGTCTGTAGGAATACAGTAAACCTCCTTCCATCTCCTGGTACCACATTGGGCCCAGTTAAAGGAACCTTCAGAGCAGCACTAAGGCCACAGTAGCCTACGTGAAGAGAACAATGCCCGGTGTCTCTGCCTTGCCTCGCCTTGCTAGCTTCATGTAGAGTTGAAAAAGTGAAGAAAACCCCACTCAGCCCGCAGCTAGGACTTAACAAGAACAAAGCTTTGCCTTTTTATAGCAAGTACAGATTTCCATTAAGACTTATAATTGGCCGTAGATGTACGCCTAAGAGAGGGATTCAAATTGAGTGTTAAACGGAAAGGGGGGGAAACAAAGAGCCTGGAAATGGGGTGAGATTGAAGAAGAGAGGAAGAATAGAGAGGCAAATAGGCATGGAGACTAATAATCAGTGAGTAATTGCATGACAAAGGCAAGGTATCTGTGCCTTCGGGTTCTTTCAGGAGGATGCAACCTCTCTGGAACAAACAGCAGAAGCCACGACAGCAACAAACAGTGTTCCCTAGTTTCCTATGTCATTTAAGCTATACAAATACCTATCTAGTGTAAGTTATACAGTAGATAGGTATCTGTGCTTCTTAGCTTCTGTCCCATTTACTGTGATTCATTACCAGAAGGTCATATAACCCATCTAAATAAAACACTTTGAATGTGCTTTCTTCTCGCATGCAGAATGCTATGGCAATGTGTGTAATTGTTCATTAATTTTGAAGTACTTTTCTCCCGCTTGTTTCCTTAGTGTTCTGAGATCACTTGCAAAGAATGGCACAGAGATTGGACTTGGTCATTATTTCCTTGTTCATTTCCTTTGATGTCTGAAGTCTGTGTGTGTGTGTGTTTGTATGTGTGTTCATGTGTGCGCGTGTGTATTGTGCGTGTGTGAATGTGTATGTGCGTGAATGTGAATGCGCGAGTGTGTTAGTTCATGGGTTGACTTTTAAGCCACAGCCCCTACGGTTATATCCGCGGAGCGGACAGGTTTTGGGTCATTAAATATTGTGTGGATGTAGGACGGGTGGGTGGTGGGCAGTTTGAATAAAGAGAAAACAATATCTTAAAAAATCCATAAATGTATCATTCCTGTGCAATTGATATCTATAGGCTACATTGAGGTTTTTCTTTAATCATTTTATGCTATCATGCATTAGTGCATTAGCCTAGGGGTCTAAATGTACGAGCGCCTAATAGCCTACACATCAATCGCCAAATGCTTTTGGGAACGGGCAAAAAAAAGCTAACGTCAATCCAAGGAGGCAAAAAAGGACAATGTTGGAGTATAATTCAATCAACTGCGAAAGGGAGAGTCGAAAATAAAGAGAAGGGAGGGCCAGAAAAGTAGTGTTTGGAAAATATTTGGGAAGTGGTAAAAGAGGATGATAGCAGTGCCGGCTGTGTTATGTGTGATGTAGTTAGAGGATGATCGCAGTGCCAGTTGTGTTATGTGTGATGTAGTTAGAGGATGATCGGCAGTGCAGTTTGTGTTATGTGTGATGTAGTTAGAGGAGATCGCAGTGCCAGTTGTGTTATGTGTGATGTAGTTAGAGGACGATAGCAGTGCCAGTTGTGTTATGTGTGATGTAGTTAGAGACGATAGCAGTGCAGTTGTGTTATGTGTGATGTAGTTAGAGGATGATCGCAGTGCCAGTTGTGTTATGTGTGATGTAGTTAGAGGATGATCGCAGTGCCAGTTGTGTTATGTGTGATGTAGTTAGAGGCGATCGCAGTGCCAGTTGTGTTATGTGTGATGTAGTTAGAGGATGATCGCAGTGCCAGTTGTGTTATGTGTGATGTAGTTAGAGGACGATCGGGCAGTGCCAGTTGTGTTATGTGTGATGTAGTTAGAGGATGATCGCAGTGCCAGTTGTGTTATGTGTGATGTAGTTAGAGGACGATAGCAGTGCCGGCTGTGTTGTGTGTGATGATTGTGAGGCGCAATACAAATTCGACCGTCACATGACGGGACTTCAAATAGGGGTATGGAATGTCAAGGGAATTGTAGCCTACTGTTCAGATGGGTTATCTGGACACGGACTCTGTCTATAACCTCTCACATAGCCTTTAAAATGAACTCCTGCAGAATTAAGCATTTCTTGCAGTTAAATGACCCACCAAATGAAGGCAACATTTTTACTAAACATGATTTCTTTCTTTCAGCATCTTGAGAGAATGAGAATGCTCAGTTAGATGCCATCTGTCGAGGTGCTGTCTTGATCAGCATCATAAAAGCTGATAGTATTTCAACCACATAAAATAGGTATTCAAGCCGAACTGAAATCGTATCAGAATGTCGTTTTCACAGCTTTCTATTTCCTTACAACCGGTCAAGCTGATGTCATTTGGACATTTTGCACAGAAAATCATTTTGCCCGGACCCGAAACGTATTTGCTCTGTGAAAGAAGATGACAGAGAGAACTTTACAGAGTACTTTTTCATTCTATCGATTTATGTATCTAACTATTGTCACGACTTCCGCCGAAGTCGGTCCCTTTCCTTGTTCGGGCGGCGTTCGGCGGTCGACGTCACCGGCCTTCTAGCCACCGCCGATCCACTTTTCATTTTACATTTGTTTTGTCTTAGTCTTACACACCTGGTTTCACTCACCCAATTACCGGTTTATTATTTAACCCTCTGTTCCCCATATTTGTTTGTGAGTGATTGTTCTTTGTAAATCGGTCCGTTATTTGTGGGCTTGTGTATTTGCCTTGTATTTTTGTATTTTGAGTAAAGTACGTTGATTACTCATTTCTGCTGTCCTGCGCCTGACTCTCTACACCAGCTACACACAGGACCCCATTACAACTATAGAAAAGTTGACTAACAAATATCCTACCAAAATGTTGGAAATTATAAGCAGAAACATATCTAAATCAGGCCCCAAAATGTTTTTAAAAACTTGATTACATATAGTTGGGCGGTTATTAGCAATTGCGGGTGTTTTCGGGTGGACAAACAGCTGACCCACGCACCATTAGTGTGTGTGTGTGACCGTATACTCTCTTTCTTTCTCTCTTTCTCTCTCTCTCTCTCTCACTTCTCTCTCATCAGCATAGAGATATACAGTGCCTTGCAAAAGTATTCATCCCCCTTGGCATTTTTCCTTTTTGTTGCATTACAACCTGTAATTTAAATAGATTTTTATGTGGATTTCATGTAATGGTCATTAGTCCAAATTGGTGAAGTGAAATGAAAAAAAATACTTGTTTCAAAAAATTCWAAACTATTTAATACGGAAAAGGGGTGCGTGCATATGTATTCACCCCCTTTGCTATGAAGCCCCTAAATAAGATCTGGTGCAACCAATTACCTTCAGAGGTCACATCATTTGTTAAATAAAGTCCACCTGTGTGCAATCTAAGTGTCACATGACCTGTCACATGATCTCAGTATATATACACCTGTTCTGAAAGGCCCCAGAGTCTGCAACACCACTAAGCAAAGGGCACCACGAAGCAAGCGGCAGCATGAAGTCCAAGGAGATCTCCAAACAGGTCAGGGACAAAGTTGTGGAGAAGTACAGATCAGGGTTGGGTTATAAAAAAATTGCCCAAACTTTAAACATCCCACGGAGCACCATTACATCCATTATTAAAAAATGGAAAGAATATGGCACCACAACAAACCTGCCAAGAGAGGGCCGCCCACCAACACTCACAGACCAGGCAAGGAGGGCATTAATCAGAGAGGCAACAAAGAGACATTGGAGAATCTGTCCATAGGACCACTTTAAGCCGTACACTCCACAGAGCTGGGCTTTACGGAAGAGTGGCCAGAAAAAAGCCATTGCTTAAAGAAAAGAATAAGCAAGCACGTTTGGTGTTCACCAAAAGGCATGTGGGAGACTCCCCAAACATATGGAAGAAGGTACTCTGGTGAGATGAGACTAAAATTGAGCTTTTTGTTCATCAAGGAAAACGCTATGTCTGGCACAAACCAAACACCTCTCATCACCCCGAGAACACTATCCCCACAGCAAAGCATGGGGGTGGCAGCATCATGCTGTGGGGATGTTTTTAATCTTCAGGGACTGGGAAACTTGTCAGAATTGAAGGAATGATTGATGGCACTAAATACAGGGAAATTCTTGAGGTAAACTTATTTCAGTCTTCCAGAGATTTGAGACTGGGACGGGGGTTCACCTTCCAGCAGGACAATGACCCGACGCATACTGCTAAAGCAACACTTGAGTGGTTTAAGAGGAACATTTAAATGTCTTGGAATGGCCTAGTCAAAGCCCAGACCTCAATCCAATTGAGAATCTGTGGTATGACTTAAAGATTGCTGTACACCAGCGAAACCCATCCAACTTGAAGGAGCTGGAGCAGTTTTGCCTTGAAGAATGGGCAACAATCCCAGTGGCTAGATGTGCCAAGCTTATAGAGACATACCCCAAGAGACTTGCAGCTGTAATTGCTGCAAAAGGTGGCTCTACAAAGTATTGACTTTGGGGGGGTGAGTAATTATGCACGCTCAACTTTTCAGTTTTTTTTCTTATTTCTTGTTTGTTTCACAATAAAAAATCTTCAAAGTGGTAGGCATGTTGTGTAAATCAAATGATACAACCCCCAAAAAAATCTATTTAAATTCCAGGTTGTAAGGCAACAACATAAGAAAAATGCCACGGGGAGTGAATACTTTCGCAAGCCACTGTATTTAGCAAGCAACCTCTTGCTCGTACTTATTTTCACCAACCTCAAATCCTACTCGTCCTCCAATCGAGGACCCTCGGCTGGCCCACCGTGGCTAATCAGTCTATAATGAGATGTCACAGTTGGCATGACGGCAGAGTGATGGTCGGCCGCTCAGCCTGAAATGTATTCATGTAAAAAAAACACGAAGCAGTTAATGCCACTTCCACAAATGACTCAATTTGCTGAGGAAATGAACCTAATCTGAGCTCCTGTCAATCCTACAGGGATTCCCAATCCCTGGGTCTGGGAGTGTAGCCAATCTGTATGAGTAGCACATTTATCATTCCTATCCATTAAATGTGTGTGATGGGCTCCTGCTAAACATAATCCATCATCAAGTAGTAGACTCTGTGAAACGTATTTTGAATTTGTTTTGACACACCAATAATGTATGCAATGTATGATGGTAATGATGGTTAGGTAATGATGATATAAGCTATACGCTAACCACTTCCTTTATGAATGTTAAAGTTGTGTATGCAGATTACCTCTGACTTAGAGGACCTTTAAAGGTGCTACGCATAGGATTTGATAGAATTTTTGCATTGTCATTTCAGAAAATGTCCATAATATTATACCAGCTTCTAACAGCTTGTAAAGACAATATATTTTGTTATTGAAAATATATTTAACGGCGATTTAGATGGTATAATATTTCCGTACACTGTTCAGTGCTTGTTTTCTCACATAAACTGAAATTTAGCGAATAGTGTAGAATTTTTGCAACCAAGAAATGACAGACTAGATAACCCAGCCACCAAGTCAGAACAGGTTTCCTAGTTTGACAACAGATGTTGCTCCTGCTTGAGACATCAATAGGCGAATATCACAGCCAATCACACTGGCAGGCAAGTAATACTGTGAAACACTATCATTCCACTATTAGCACCAGCTATGGATATTTTCTGAAATTAAAATGCAAATTTTTCAAATAAATCCTATGTGTAGTACCTTTAAGAAGCACCACTATTTTAGACCTATAGGCATCTGCTTCTGCCTGGAGTTAGGGCCCGTCACTATCTCTCAAAAAGGAGGAGAGCAGATAAGAAACTGCAGGCATACTTACTTAAAATTCTTGCCCTCAAAAAAGGAAAGAAAACATGTATTTTTCTGAGGTTGTTTTTCTGTTTATCGATACGCTGAATTTCCGTGTACAGCTGCCTCTACAGAGCTATAGCCAGCCGTGGGCGCCCTTCTGCATAGATTAATGCATTTGATATGTCCTCCTCCTCCAGTTTTCCTTCTCCTGGTTTAGTGCTAGAAATCATAACTGTCTACTCTCCGTGGCTGGGGCTCTGCTCTCCCCTCACGGAGCTGTGCAGGGGGGAGCTGGGCAATTTGTTTCTGGATGGCTCCAGGCTTATCGGCTCTGCTCGACAGATGGGCCGCGTGCCTGCCTTCTCTCCTCTCCTCAGGTTCGGGTTGGGGGTGGGCGCGCGCTGCTCTCTTTGCTGCGCCTGACAAAGCTCATTACAGGTGCTCCCAGGGAGAGACGACGTCTCCACGAGGACCCGTTACCCCTGCCGAACCCCGCGCCGCCGCTCTCTCTCGCCGTGGAGTGCCGCCGACCCGTAGCCAAAGAGACAAAACCCATTTGGGAGTTTCAGTATGGTTGAGTGATACTGGACTCACATTCTCAAGGCTCACAGGTTACAGACACATAGGGAGAGAAGGCCTAGTCTACAACGATAAAACACCACTGAACATCTGGCATATATGATGAAGAGGATTCTGAGGATTTCTACAAAGTAAAAGCCGCTGTCACGCCCTGATCTGTTTCACCTGTTCCTGTGATTGTCTCCACCCCCTCCAGGTGTCGCTTATTTTCCCCAGTGTATTTATCCCTGTGTTTCCTGTCTCTCTGTGCCAGTTCGTCTTGTATGTTTAGTCAAGTCAACTAGCGTGTTTTTCCCGTACTCCTTTTCTGTTCTCTTTTTATAGTCCTCCCGGTTCTGACCCCTGCCTGACTCTGGACCACTTTTCTGCCTGCCTGATCATCCTGCCTGCCCTGACCTTGATTCTGCCTGCCCTTCGGTACCTATTGGACTCTGATCTGGTTTTGACATTTTTGCCTGTCCACGACCATTCTCTTGCCTACCCCTTTGGATTAATAAACATTGAAAGACTCCAACCATCTGCCTCCTGTGTCTGCATCTGGGTCTCGCCTTGTGCCTTGATAGCCACATTTAACGAAGAAGTTAACTGTAGGCAATAATATATATATTATTTAACCTTTATTTAACTAGGCAAGTCAGTTAAGAACAAATTCTTATTTACAATGACGGCCTACATGGTATGCTTCATATAGGCTATTCATTCATGTTAATGATATTTTCCATCAATAAATGTTCAATCAACGGCTTAGCGAAACATGAACTGACTATATCTCTGGGTCGTGTTTGAAGAGACCTGCCTGCGTTTCTCCTCGTAATTGAATTTAAGCTATAACCTTGTGGTTAGTCAATAGCAGCAACACAAGCAGAAGCTGATGTTTGTGTGTGATAACGCCAACGTGGCAGAGTGGTAGCGTCTCAGGCCAGGGGCTGTTATTGATCCTATTTAAACTGCTGTCTCGCTTCATCTTTTATTCATTGGCTTTGGTTCATTTACTTATGCACCTTAAAACATGGAGTAATGCTGAGCGGCCCGAGGCGTTGTTTTACTCTGATTCTCCACTCTTCTGCTCTTATCATCCCTTCTGCTCAGGGCTTCTCAGATTCTCAGACAGGGAAGATTGTAATGGGATGAAGACAGTGTGATGTCTATTTATAAAGCATAGCATCATGCCACAACAGATGGGAATCTGTCTGTACAGGCTGACAGTAATTGGTGTTGGGGGATAAAGTATGTCTTTAAACACTGTGACACTAAGGCTTTGTTCATCCTGTCTTTCTTGGGGTTTCTTATGGCGACCATGACCACGGTGGGTCACACTTTATTGGGATAGATACTCTACAGATGGTCATACTATCAACAAACTACACAGGTGTATAAAATCGAGCACACAGCCATGCAATCTCCATAGACAAACATTGGCAGTAGAATGGCCCATACCGAAGAGCTCAGTGACTTTCAGCGTGGCACCATGATAGGATGCCACTTTTCCAACAAGGCAGTTTGTCAAATTTCTGCCCTGCTAGAGTTGTCCCGGTCAACTGTAAGTGCTGTTATTGTGAACTGGAAATGTTTAGGAGCAACAACGGCTCAGCCGCGAAGTGGTAGTCCACACAAGCTCACAGAACGGGATCGCCGAGTGCTGAAGCGCATAGCGCGTAAAAATCGCCTGTCCTCGGTTGCAACACTCCCAACCTAGTTCCAAACTGCCTCTGGAAGCAACATCAGCACAATAACTGTTTTTTCGGGAGCTTCGTGAAATGGATTTCAATGGCCCAAGCAGCCGCACACAAGCCTTAGATCATCATGCGCAATGCCAAGGAGTAGTGTAAAGCTTGCTGCCGTTGGACTCTGGAGCAGCGGAAACGCGTTCTCTGGAGTGATGAATCACGCTTCACCATCTGGACGAATCTGGGTTTGGCAGATGCCAGGAAAATGCTACCTGCCCGAATGCATAGTGACAACTGTAAAGTTTGGTGGAGGAGGAATAATGGACTGGGGCTGTTTTTCATGGTTCGGGCTAGGCCCCTTAGTTCCAGTGAAGGGAAATCTTAACGCTACAGCATACAATGACATTCTACACGATTCTGTGCTTACAACTGTGTGGCAGCAGTTTGGGGAAGGACCTTTCCTGTTTTAGCATGACAATTCCCCCATTGCTCAAAGCGAGATCCATACAGAAATGGTTTGTCGAGATCGTTGTGGAAGAACTTGACTGGCCTGCATAGAACCCTGACCTCAACCCCATCAAACACCTTTGGGATGAATTGGAACACTGCCAGGCCTAATCGCAGTACCCGATCTCACAAATGTTGTTGTGGCTGAATGGAAGCAAGTCCCCGCAGCAATGCTCCAACATCTAGTGGAAAGCCTTCCCAGAAGAGTGGAGACTGTTATAGCAGCAAAGGGGGACCAACTCCATGTTAGTGAGATGTTCGACGAGCATGTGTCCACATACCTTTGACAATGTAGTGTATCTGTTGCTCCCGAGTGGCGCAGCGGTCCAAGGCACTGCATCTCAGTGCTAGAGACGTCACTACAGACACCCTGGTTCTGGCTGTGATTGGGAGTCCCATAGGGCGGCGCACAATTGGCCCAGCGTCGTCTGGGTTTGGCCGGTGTAGGTCGTCATTGTAAATAAGACTTTGTTCTTAACTGACATGCCTGGTTAAATAAAATAAATACAAACAAAATTAGCAACTGCTTGTTAGGGTTAGGATAACGATTAAGGTTAGAGTTAGTGCCCAGGGTTAGGGATAATAGATAGTTAGTTGAAATGTTACTGATAGTGTGTAGATAGTCTGTAGAGCAGGGATCATCACCTAGATTCAGCCGCGGGATGATTATTTTCTTGAGCGGATGATTAGAGGGCCGGTATCTAATTACAAATAACTTGTAGACTGCAAATTGACCGCAAGAAGCCCAAGAGATATAATATTTGACTAAAATATGATCATTCAAACCTTGCTTACATTTTATATAAGATCACATATACAGTATCTCTCTATTATGCGTGAGAATACTTTGGAACAGATTTCCAAAATTGTAGTCACTGGGAACTGATTGTATGATGTTTTTACATTCTTTTATGTCTGACAATAAAAATTCTAAATACTTACATTTTTTCATCTGAAAACTTGGGGGGGCAAAAAAAATGACCCGGGGGCCAAATTCGGCCTACGGCCTGCAATTTGGGGAACCCTGCTGTAGAGCATCTACAGATGAACTATCCAAATAAAGTGTTACCCCATGGTGCAGGGGCTGGTTGAGTATCAACTTTTACAACCCAATGGTTAGGATTTGGCGCTCTCACCGCCACGGCCCGGGTTCGATTCCCGGTCAGGGAGCTACTCCTTGGGCTTCCGAGTGGCTCAGCGGTCTAAGGCACTGCATCTCAGTGCTAGAGCCGTCACTACAGACCCTGGTTCGATCCCGGGCTGTATCACAACAGGCCGTGACCAGGAGTCCCATAGGGTGGTGCACAATTGGCCCAGCGTTGTCTGGGTTAGGGGAGGGTTTGGCTGGGGTAGGCTGTCATTGTAAAATAAGAATTTGTTCTTAACTGACTTGCCTAGTTAAATAAAGGTTAAATAAAAAAATTATACAATTTAAAATCCCACCTTGCCCAACATTAGTTGCATCCTACTGTACATTCTTCTCCTTCATTGAAGGGCACTCCTACTGTGCCAGTCCCACCCTCACCTCAACATATTCCTTTAGGAAGCATCAAAAGGAGCCTGAGAGGCAGACGGACAGTGTTAGTGGAGTTCATATTCACACGGACGACTATCTGACTTTGAACATTTCCTCTGAAAGACCCTGTAACAGGGAAGGTTGCGTTTTCCTCCCTCCTGAGTGTACCATATTTTCCAATGGCAGGTCAAACTGTGCCTAGCCATGTGTTAAATCAGGTCGCATGGAGGCTTCTGTCACCTCCCACTAGCAGCAGAAAGAGTGTTTGGAGATGAAGGGGAAGGAGATAGAAGGTGAAAGGAGGACAGAACGAAGCAGGGGTAGTAGTTTTCAACAACCAATTACCTCACTGGTTTCCTGGAGAMAGTGCACTAACCTAGTTTGGTTGGTGGAAGTGGTTGTGTAAATGTGTTTCTCCTTGTTGAAGAACAGGAAATGTGCTATTTATCTGCACTTCGGTTGCCTATCTTGTGGTGTTTCAGGGTCTCTTCCAGCTTTGACACTAAACAGGGAGTGTCACTTAACAAAGTAGTGAGAGAACGTAGTTCTGTTAACAACGGACAATCACACACTTGATTAAACAGCCATTTCAGAGAGGGAGGTGAGGACGGGAGATCAGTTCTGCACAAATAAACTCTGCAGTGCTGTCACATAAGCCATAAACCCCTCCCACACACACACACACATGCGCACACACACACATGCACACATACACAGTCATAGACAAAATACACAAATAGTCATACACTGTTATAACACACATACACAGTTATACACTTAATAATACGTACGCTGTCTGCGCTACCAACACAACACAAGTGACCCAGAAAAAGAAGAGAAAAATAAATTCCAAACAGCTTTAAAGGAGGGAGGGAGGGAACGGTCTGTTCGATACTCTCTGACAGCACAGCAGCATGGAGAGATTCTCTTTGACTCTCTATGACTCTAAAGGGATTTCAGATGGCCTGTCATTCAGGGGGTTTACACACCATGTATACTCTCCTTGTGTTCTTCTGCATCAGACACAAACAGACCAAACTACCAGCCTTCCTCTGTCTGACTTCACTGTAATAGAATATTATGGGTGAGATCATTAACTCAGCATCGTTAAAAGAAACAAATATACTTCTGTTAATTTCATGCAGGAAAAGAGAATCAATTGGCCAGAACACTGAGCTATTATATCCTTCATTATCCATGGACCATGCGCTGTTCCATCTAATCAACTTCAGATCACATTTTAAACTCAGGTTTTCATTAGGCTTGAAGGAGAGTATGGACAGTGAAAGGGAGAAATGGAGAGATAGGGAGAGAAATGGAGAGATAGAGAGAGAAAGGGGGAGAAATGGAGAGATATAGAGAGAGCGTCAGTGGGAGTCTTTAATTAAAGCTGATTATGCTTAATGTTCTCCGTCCATGCAGTAATGGCTCCCGTGGTAGTCCTCACACAACCTCGGGATCAAGCGGAAGTTAATTGGCTGTTAAGACTCTCCCTTTCTTTCCCTCTCAGTCCATCTTTTCTCCCCTCTTTCTCTCCTTCAGAGGAATCGGAGCGAATGACCGCTGGTGGCTTTTCAGTATTTTAATCGCTCCTATGGCTATAAGCTAGGAGAACATCTCCAAACTGTCTCACTGGGCTCAGAGCCACTTTCACATACAATACAGTACATGGCCTAATCTTAGGTATTTTATGGCTTCTAACGGTTGCATCCAAAATGTCACTCTCTTCCCTACTTAGTGCACTTTTGACTAGAATCCTACCATGTCACATCCTGTCCTATCAGTGCATGGTCTGAGGCAGGCTACGGCTGCCTATTAGAGGCTCAGGGGGGACAGAGCCTAGCATGAGCAACAGCCTTGTGACTGACTGGGACTGTGCATGTCACTCGTCGTCCCTTAGTGTGCACATTTGGTCAGCTATGATGAAGAGCTCCGTCAGGCATTCAGGGGTTGTGTAAGAGGAGCATCTCAAGAGAACACGCACACAGACGGAGGGGGTAGTGGTGGGGATGTTTGGAGTTATAAAACAATAATTGTATTAGCATGAAATAGGCTCGCACTCACATGCTCTTATTGTAATACTGGCCCTTCACTAAAGGAGCATGTTTTCTCCCTTTTTTTTACTAGGCAAGTCAGTTAAGAACAAATTTTTATTTTCAATGATGGCCTAGGAACAGTGGGTTAACTGCCTTGTTCAGGGGCAGAACAACAGATTTGTACCTTGTCAGCTCGGTGGATTCGAACTTGCAACCTTTCGATTACTAGTCCAACGCTCTAACCACTAGGCTACCCTCCCGCCCCTTTAATGGAATCCATGGACAAAGCATCGGGCCTACATTCCTACACGAGTTCCATTTACCCAGCTGGATATGACAGTTTATCTGACAGAATACATGACATTACTCAGCAGTCAATAGCGCTGAAACATTTTAAACCTGAGTTAGTGTCAGCTGTGTATTCATGTGGCTGTGATTGCCCTTGGGGCTTTTGGCAATCAGTCTAGAGCCCATGTCTTTCACCACAGTGACTAGTTTCAGTGACAAAGCCATAAACAAAACACACATCCAGCTCAGGATCTGAATGATGAGAGAGAGAGAGAGAAACACTGTCATTTACCCAGTGAAGATGGGCTGCCCAGTAATGGACACATGATAGATGGCCATTGGAAGTTTGTACTAGCCCAAAGTTCACACACACTTACCATCTGTCACATCTGACGTGTGGTTTTACTAGTGCCGTTGACTCATTCCTGGTTCCCTGTATGTGTTTTGCTCCCTGGGGACTCATATTGAGACAGCCCAGAATGAACAGTATAGAGGTGTGTGTGTGTGTGTGTGTGTGTGTGTGTGTGTGTGTGTGTGTGTGTGTGTGTGNACTGTCTCACTGGGCTCAGAGCCACTTTCACATACAATACAGTACATGGCCTAATCTTAGGTATTTTATGGCTTCTAACGGTTGCATCCAAAATGGCACCCTATTTAGTGCACTTTTGACTAGAGTCCGTTGCGTTTCTCAAGTAGTGCCCTATACGTATATGGTTGCAATCTAAGAGTTGGCTACCAGTTCTATTTATAACCTAGGAATTGTAGTTCTGGGCTGATCCTACCATGTCACATCCTGTCCTATCAGTGCATGGTCTGAGGCAGGCTATGGCTGCCTATTAGAGGCTCAGGGGGGACAGAGCCTAGTATGAGCAACAGCCTTGTGACTGACTGGGACTGTGCATGTCACTCGTCGTCCCTTAGTGTGCACATTTGGTAAGCTATGATGAAGAGCTCCGTCAGGCATTCAGGGGTTGTTTAAGAGGAGCATCTCAAGAGAACACGCATACAGACGGCGGGGGTAGTGGTGGGGATGTTTGGTGTTATAAAACAAAAATGGTATTATCTTATTAGCATAAAACGAACTGGGCTCGCACTCACATGCTCTTATTGTGATACTGGCCCTTCACTAAAGGAGCATGTTTTCTCTCTTTAATGGAATCCATGGGCAAGCACCGGGCCTACATTCCTACATGAGTTCCGTTTACCCGGCTGGATATGACAGTTTATCTGACAGAATACATTACATTGCTCAGCAGTCAATAGCGCTGAAACATTTTAAACCTGAGTTAGTGTCAGCGGTATATTCATGTGGCTGTGATTGTCCTTGGGGCGTTTGGCAATCAGTCTGGAGCCCATGTCTTTCACCACAGTGACGAGTCTCAGTGACAAAGCCATAAACAGAAGACACATCCAGCTCAGGATCTGAATAAATTTGCCTTCCCTCTCTTACAGTACAATACAGGACATTAATGTTGAACATTCAGACTACCGAAATAGAAAGGAAGTCATTTTATGTCCTTTATGTCCTATGTGGCTCTAGGGCTTCCTGTCAACCTTACTGAAGGACACAGCAGCAGTAGTGATGTCCATAGGGCATTATGCCACCCTGCCACCCTCAGGTCTCTGTCTCCCTGTCCACTCCCCCACTCTGCTCTGCACCACATCACCACTACCACATGAAGGTCCTCTACAGCCGGCGGACGCATCTTTAGGAGCCTGCTGTCTTCTTTATGTTGTCCTGCAGCCCCTTGTCCATCTCTGTTTGTTAGAGATCCAATCAGCTGGTTCTGAACCAAGCCCACTGTGCCAACCAACACAGATAATTACAAAGAGCTGTAAATAGACATGCAGCCTTTCCTCTCTCCTTCCTTCCCCACATCCTCCACCACTCAACAGGGGTTAGGGAGGTTTGAGGGGTAGTGGGAGAATAAAGATGGGGAATAGGTAGTATAGCGGTTATGAGCGTTGGACCAGTAACCGAAAAGTCACTGGTTTGAATCCCCTAGGTGAAAAAGCTGTCGACGTGCCCTTGAGCGGAGGGATTTGGATTGGTCTCCCCACAGCAAAATGGGTCATGAAAGGGGTTCGAGCAAGGGAAGCAGGAATGTTCTCCATATGGCCCACCAGAGTACCCGCTCCTACCGGTGAGCCTGGTTTCTTTAAAGAACAAGAGGACACAAAATGACCAAGAGTCCCGCAATACAGACTCTTCGTGTCGATCCTGTATTGCCGTTCCACTGACGACAGCCCAGCTCTGTCTAGTGGCATAGGCTCAGGAAGTGGTGACTCGGTCATCTTCGACAGCCCTCGGGGCAGGTCGGGAAGTCTCAGGTTCTCTTGGCAACAAGACCGTCGGGAGCTTCCGGGATGACTCGGAGGCAAGGTGGAAACCCTGGGCTTGTGATCTAAATCCATCGATACGGATGGTCAAAATGATGAGGAAATCGAGCTCCGGAGGTAACTCCCTGGCTGCAAGCTCGTCCTTGACCTCCTCTGAGACACTGTGCAAGAAGCATTCCGGAGGAGGTAAGCGGGGCTCTCGAGATGGTGGAGTGACCGATGAGACGGCGCTGCTAGCAGCTGAATTGCTGAGGAGCTGTGGGGTTACCACCATGGTAGGCGGCCTCCCAGACAACCCTTGGAGTTGCTCCAACAAACTGTCCAACGCCCGGTGATGGCGTTCAGCCACCGTTTGGACCTCTCCACAAGGCCACGAAGCAATTCCTTGTGCCTACCGATGGTGGCTCCCTGGGTGGAGATGGCGTCGCGCAGCTGGTCTGGGTCTGCTGGGTCAGTCATGGCCAGTTCCTACTATCAGGTATCAAGGTAAGACCCAGATGCAGACACGTCRAATTGACAATGGTTTAATAGTCCAACAGGGGCAGGCAATAGACATGTCAAGGCAGGCAGGGGTCAGTAAACCGGAGGTGGGGCAACGGTACCGGACGGCAGGCAGGGGCAGGGTAGGCAGAGGTCAACAATCCAGAGGTGGGGCCAAGGTAATAGGTTGGCAGGCAGGGTCAGGCAGAGTGGTCAGGCAGGCGGGCTCAGAGTCAGGACAGGCAAGGGTCAAAACCAGGAGGGCAAGAGAAAAATAGAGACTGGGAAAAGCAGGAGCTGAGAACAAAAACGCTGGTTGACTTGACAAACAAGACGAACTGGCAACAGACAGGCGACACCTGGAGGGGGGTGGAGACAATCACAAGGACAGGTGATACAGATTAGGGTGTGACACCAAACCATCTCAATTGTGTTGAGGTCGGGTGATTGTGGAGGCCAGGTCATCTGATGCAGCACTCCATCACTCTCCTTCTTGGTCAAATATACCTTACATATCTTGGAGGTGTATTGGGTCATTGTCCTGTTGTCCTGTTGAAAAACAAATGATAGTCCCACTAAGCGCAAACCAGATGGGATGGCGTATCACAGCAGAATGCTCAGAATGCTGTGGTGGCCATTCTTGTTAAGTGTGCCTTGAATTCTAAATATATCACAGACAGTCTCACCAGCAAAGCACCCCCACACCATCACACCTTATCCTCCATGCTTCACGGTGGGAACCACACACACGGTTGGAACCAAAAATCTCAAATTTCGACTCATCAGACCAAAGGACAGATTTCCCCTGGACTAATGTCTATTGCTCGTGTTTCTTGGCCCAAGCAAGTCTCTTCTTTTATTGGTGTCCTTTAGTAGTGGTTTCTTTGCAGCAATTCGACCATGAAGGCCTGATTCACACAGTCTCCTCTAAACAGTTGATGTTGAGATGTGTCTTTTACTTGAACTCTGTGAAGCATTTATTTGGGCTGCAATTTCTGAGGCTGGTAACTCTAATGAACTTATCCTCTGCAGCAGAGGTAACTCTGGGTCTTCCTTTCCTGTGGCGGTCCTCATGAGTCATTTTCATCATAGTGCTTGATGGTTTTTGTGACTGCACTTGTTCCGGATTGACTGACCTTCATGTCTTAAAGAATTGATGGACTGTCATGTCTCTTTTCTTATTTAAGCTGTTCTTGCCATAATATGGACTTGGTCTTTTACCAAATAGGGCTATCTTCTGTATACCACCCCTACCTTGTCACAACACATTGATTGGCTCAAACGCATTAAGGAAAGCAATTCCAGAAATGAACTTTTAACAAGGCACACCTGTTAATTGAAATGCATTCCAGGTGACTACCTCGTGAAGCTGGTTGAGAGAATGCCAAGAGTGTGCAAAGCTGTCATCGAGGCAAAGGGTGGCTACTTTGAAGAATCTCAAATGTATAATATATTTTGATTTGTTTAACCCTTTTTTAGTTACTACATTATTCCATGTGTTATTTCATAGTTTTGATGTCTTCACTATTCTACAATGTAGAAAATAGTACAAATAAAGAAAAACCCTGCAATGAGTAGGTGTATATGCATACATTTTTTCTATTAAAAACCGCAGTCTAAGGACTCTCGAGTGGCGCAGTGGTCTAAGGCACTCTATCGCAGTCCTTGAGACGTCACTACAGAACCGAATTCATTCCCAGGCTGTGTCACAACTGGCTGTGAATCTAGGAATCTCATAGAGCGGCGTACAATTGGCCCAGTGTCGTCTGGGTTAGGAGAAGGTTTGGCCGAGGAGGCTTTACTTGGCTCATCGCGCTCTAGCGACTCCTTGTGGCAGGTCGGGCGCCTGCAGGCTGACTTGGGTCGTCAGATGAACGGTGTTTCCGCCAACACATTGGTGCAGCTGGGAGGGTGTTAAGGAGCGCGGTTTCGCGGGTCATGTTTCTGAGGACGCATGACTCGACCTTCGCCTCTCCCGAGCCTGTTGGTAAGTTGCAGCGATGAGACAAGATCGTAATTGGATCTCAATTGGATATCACGAAATTGGGGGGGGTAACATTTTTTTTTCAATAAAAAATKAACCACAGTCTCAATGTGGAAATAGTGTTCTTAATGTAATGACATAATGTTTTTATGAACATCATGCTGTGCCTGATGATGGTAGATGTTGTGTAACTGAGTCATGTGTTAAGACGATATGTGTTGTTGTGATGGTCAGTGGAGGAAGAGGATTGTGGATTAAGTCCTAGAGACAGTCAGCACTGTAAGCAGAGTCCTCTTCCACAGACTGGCCTTGACATTCGGTTTTAACACGGGAGTCTTGTTGTCTGGACAGCCACTGATGCATAAACACATCAGAGCCTGCACACAGGCATGTCTTTGGACAGACAACACACACACACACTCATTACACACCACATTAAATGAGAATGACGCAATGTGATAGAAGGAGGTTAGCTGTGGCTTCAGGGCCGAATCAGCCTACCCCTCCTCCCTAACACATGTCCACACACAAACACACACACGCAAACAAACCCACACACATTTTATTTACTCCTTCCCTTCTGTTGTATGTATGACGTGTTTGTTTTTACACCGTAATATAGATTTCAGTGGCGTACACCTAGTGCATTCCCATAGGCTTTGAGAATGTGTGTGTGTGCGTGCATGCATCCAGGTGTGTGTGTATGTTTATTCCCTCTGTGTGTCATTTGTTTCCTGGAGGTGCATGGGCGTAGGTATTTTAGTATGAGTTTTATGTGGTACTCACCTACCACACGTGTCTCCGGTGCACAGAGAGCAACCACTCCGTTGTCTGTGGCTGGCTGTTGTACATTCCTTGATTCCTATGCGTGTGCCTCAGCGCGGCGCTAGTCTTATCATCCAAACAGGCAAACAACCAGCCTCTGATTTAATACACTGTATTGGGAGCCACAGAGGGAGAAGGAGGGAGGGATGCACTATCAGCTGATAACTGTCCTCCAAGCTAGGCTAACCCTGCTCCCTTCGCGCGCGCACGTGTGTGACATCTCGCAGTGGAAGGCAGGGGAGCACATGACTGGAGTTGATGTCCGCCCTCCATGCCGTCTCTGTGGGCGGAAGAGAGACAGCAGTGGGCAGTCCTCACCCAGCACCCAGCCGGGGGCAGACACAGCCAGGCCTCTACCCAGCACGGTGAACATATGCCTGGGGCTCCAGCGTTGCCCCTTTACTCCTCAGCTCCACCGACCAATTATAAAACTAGGGTGCGTCTCAATTGGCACCCTTTCCCCTGTGGGCCCTGGTCAAAAGTAGTGCAACTATGTAGGGAATAGGGTGCCATTTGGGACSCAGACACAACACTCATCCTAGAGAGGGGGAGGAGGGGGAGGGTCTGGTTGTCAATCTGATATCAAACCGTGAGGCAGACGGCTGTCAGGACTGCTGCCTTCCCCATTGTTATTCTGTCACGTCCTTCATAGATGCCCCATACATACATACATACATACATACATACATACATACATACATACATACATACATACATACATATGTCATCATACCTGTCTTGTGTAATGTATACTGAATAGCTAGTCTTCACTCATTGTGTTATATGGCTATATTATATTACAGGTCCTTGGCTTTGTGAGGACAGTGGTACTATGTATAAGGTCTCATCTCTTGATCTGTTGTTTGTTCAAATCAAATCAAATTTGATTGGTCACATGCAGATGTTAATGCGAGTGTAGCGAAATGCTTGTGCTTCTAGTCCGACAGTGCAGTAATATCTAACAAGTAATCTAACAAATTCACAACGACTACCTTATACACACAATGTCTGGGGATGGAAAAAGAATATATACATATAAATATATGGATGCGCGATGGCCGTGCGGCATAGGCAAGATGCAATAGATGGTATAAAATACAGCATATACAAATTAGATTTGTAATGTAGGATATGTAAACATTATTAGAGTGCCATTAATTAAAGTGACTTGTGATACCATTATTAAATCAATTTATTAAAGTGTCCGGTGATTTGAGTCTGTATGTTGGCAGCAGCCGCTCTATGTTAGTGATGGCTGTTTAACAGTCTGATGGCCTTGAGATGGAAGCTGTTTTTCAGTCTCTCGGTCCCAGCTTTGATGCACCTGTACTGACCTCGCCTTCTGGATAATAGCAGGGTGAACAGGCAGTGGCTCGGGTGGTTGCTGTCCTTGATGATCTTTTTGGCCTTTCCTGTGACATCGGGTGCAGTAAGTCTCCTGGAGGGCAGGTAGTTTGCCCCCGGTGATGCTTTGTCCAGACCACCCCTCTGGGGAGCCTTGTGGTTGAGGGCGGTGCAGTTACTGTACCAGGCAGTGACACAGCCAGACAGGATGCTCTCGATTGTACATCTGTAGAAGTTTGTGAGGGTTTTAGGTGACAAACCAAATTTCTTCAGCCTCCTGAGGTTGAAGAGGCGCTGTTGCGCCTTCTTCACAACGCTGTCTGTGTGGGTGGACCATTTCAGTTTGTCCGTGATGTGTAGGCCGAGGAACTTAAAACTTTCCACCTTTTCCACTACTGTCCTGTCGATGTGGATTAGGGGGGTGCTCCCTCTGCTGTTTCCTGAAGTCCACGATCATCTCCTTTGTTTTGTTGACGTTGAGTGAGAGGTTATTTTCCTGACACCACACTCCGAGGGGCCTCACCTCCTCCCTATAGGCTGTGTCGTCATTGTTGGTAATCAAGCCTACCACTGTAGTGTCGTCTGCAAACGTGATGATTGAGTTGGAGGCGTGCATGGGCAAGCAGTCATGGGTGAACAGGGAGAACAGGAGAGGGCTGAGAACGTCCCAGTGGGGGCCCAGTGTTGAGGATCAGCGGAGTGGAGATGATGTTTCCTACCTTCACCACCTGGGGGGCGACCCGTCAGGAAGTCCAGGACCCAGTTGCACAGGGCGGTGTCGAGACCCAGGGTCTCAAGCTTAATGATGAGTTTGGAGGGTACTATGGTGTTGAATGCTGAGCTGTAGTCAATGAACAGCATTCTTACATAGGTATTCCTCTTGTCCAGATGGGATAGGGCAGTGTGCAGTGTGATGGCGATTGCATCGTCTGTGGACCTATTGGGGCGGTAAGCAAATTGGAGTGGGTCTAGGCTATCAGGTGGGGTGGAGGTGATATGATCCTTGACTAGCAGACTGGGATAGGGATTTATTGAATATGTCCGTAAACACACCAGCCATACTATGACGTACTGTATAACAACCACCTAGAACCACCCATGTTGTAGCATCTAATACTTTACCAAGCTCAGCTGTGACTTAGCATAGGTATGTCTTAGATATGGGTCATAATGTACCAGACAATCTCCTCTCTTTCAGAGGTGACAGTTGTTTTGGGACCAATTTCCTTTGTTTCTAAAGGTGTGTGTGTTATTACGAGGTCAATCTCTTCTGTTTCTAAAGGTGTGTGTTATTACGAGGTCAATCTCTTCTGTTTCTAAAGGTGTGTGTTATTGTGTCCTGATATCTCTTCATCCTCCTATCATATCCATGGTATGTGTTGTAATGGTGTGTTGCATTGCGCATGCTCAGGGCAGGTCTGGTGACCCAGAGATGATACTGATGATTGATCCTGGCGGTGGGATAAGTACCCAGCGCAGCACCGGCCCACTGAAACGCAGCCAGCTGGAAAATTAGAAATCTCTTCATCCCTGGTCCATTTGATATCCGGTATCACCTTCCCAGCTCGTACGGTGCAGGCCAGGCACTCCCCTCTCACAGCCAATAACATCTGTAATTAAATGATATGTGCGTGTGTATACGTGAGCACCCGGTGCATGTCCTTGAAGGATTAGCTCTGGCAGTGGGGTGATAGGATGTAGGGGGGTCGTGAAGGGGTGTTGCTCACATGCCCAGCCCACACACACACAACACACACACAACACACACACACACACACACACACACACACACAACACACACACAACACACACACACACATGCTCGTTTCTGAGCTGTGAAGTGTGACTGATGGGGGTCTGGTGAAGGTGTGTGTTTTGCTGCTTCATTTGTAAAACAAAACAAGCCAGTCAGTTCTACACCTTACCTCCCACCTTACCTCATACCTTACCTCCCACCTTACCTCATACCTTACCTCATACCTTACCTCCCCCTTACCTCATACCTTACCTCATACCTTACCTCCCACCTTACCTCATACCTTACCTCCACCTTACCTCTCTTACCTCATACCTTACCTCCCACCTTACCTCATACTTACCTCATACCTTACCTCCCACCTTACCTCCCACCTTACCTCAACCTTACCTCCCACCTTACCTCCCACCTTACCTCCCACCTTACTCATACCTTACCTCATACCTTACCTCCCACCTTACCTCATACCTTACCTCATACCTTACCTCCCACCTTACCTCATACCTTACCTCATACTTACCTTCAACCTTTACCTCCCACCTTACCTCAACCTTACCTCATAACCTTCCTCATACCTTACCTCCCACCTTACCTCAACCTTACCTAACCCACCTTACCCTCATTACTTACCTCCTCACCTTACCTTCATACCTTACCTCCCACCTTACCTCATACTTACCTCAACGTTCCTCCCTTCACCCTCCACCTTACCTCCCACCTTACCTCATACCTTACCTCACACCTTTCTCCTACTTTACCTCCCACCTTACCTCATACCTTACCTCCCACCTTACCGCATACCTTACCTCATACCTTACCTCATACCTTACCTCACACCTTATCTCATACCTTACCTCCCACCTTACCTCATACCTTACCTCACACCTTTCCTCCTACTTTACCTCATACCTTACCTCCCACCTTACCCTATATCTTACCTCACACCTTTTCTCCTACTTTACCTCCCACCTTACCTCACACCTTTTCTCATACCTTACCTCACACCTTTCTCCTACTTTACCTCACACCTTACCTCACACCTTATCTCCCACCTCCCACCTTACCTCACTCCTTACCTCACTTCTTTACCTCACTCCTTACCTACCAAACACACTGGTAGTGAGAAGAGACAGAAAAAGAGACATCAAAGCGTCTCTCATGATTGTTCTGAGTGTTTGTCTAACCCTGTTGTGTTGTTGTTCCGTCCAGGCACCTCTGCCCAGGGCAACCCCCTCCTGGCCTCCCTGCCTGTTCCGGGACGGCCCCTGCACCCCCACCTCGACCTCAAGCACTTCCTGCCCTTCAGGCTCAATGGATCGTCCCCCCTCAGCCTCTTCCCTAACTTCAGCACGGTGAGTCACACAGCACGGCATGGCACATCAACAGCACAGCATGGCACATCAACATCACCAAGTCATATCTACGTAACTACCACACTGCTAGTGTGAACTCAAAATACCTTTTTGTCTGTAAAATATCCAGTTATTTTCATGAGCTTAAGATGTCTGAAAAAATAGGCTACTCAAAGTGCCTGATGCCATTACCTTAAATTCCAATATATCTGTTGGTATTATAGAGCCACGCCCACCTACACTTCCGTTCAAAAGTTTAGGCGTACAGAGGCCCATTATCAGCAACCATCATTCCTGTGTTCCAATGCCACGTTGTGTTAGCTAATCCAAGTTTATCATTTTAAAAGGCTAATTGATCATTAGAAAACCCTTTTGCAATTATGTTAGCACAGCTGAAAACTGTTGTTCTGATTAATGACAACTTACTGTCTACATCCATTCCCAATTTGCCTGTATAGTGTACAGTTGAAGTCGGAAGTTTACATACACCTTAGCCAAATACATTTAAACTCAGTTTTTCACAATTCCTGACATTTAACCCTCGTAAAGATTTATGGACAATGACCCCAAGCATACTGCCAAAGTTGTGGCATATGGCTTAAGGACAACAAAGTCAAGGTATTGGAGTGGCCATCACAAAACCCTGACCTCAATCCATAGAAAATTTGTGGCAGAACTGAAAAGCGTGTGCGAGCAAGGAGGCCTACAAACCTGACTCAGTTACACAGCCACTCTGTCAGGAGGAATGGGGCCAAAATTCACCCAACTTATTGTGGGAAGCTGGTGGAAGGCTACCTGAAACGTTTGACCCAGGTTAAACAATTTAAAGGCAATGCTACCAATACTAATTGAGTGTATGTAAACTTCTGACCCACTGGGAATGTGATATGAAAGAAAATAAAAGCTGAAATAAATCATTCTCTCTACTATTATTCTGACATTTCACATCCTTAAAATAAAGTGGTGATCCTAACTGACCTACAGACATGC
>NW_019942591.1:688404-696868 GCF_002910315.2 Salvelinus sp. IW2-2015 | reverse complement strand
TGGTACAAAAGTATCTATGTCCACAGTAAAACAAGTCCTATGTCGACATAACCTGAAAAGCCGCTCACAGCAAGGAAGAAGCCACTGCTCCAAAAACCACCATAAAAAAGCCGGACTACGGTTTTGAAACTGCAACATGGGGACAAGGATCTACTTTTGGTGAGAATGTTCTCTGATTTGATGAAACAAAAATAGAACTGTTTGGCCATAATGACCATCGTTATGTTCAAAGGAAAAAGGGGAGGCTTGCAAGCCGAAGAACACCATCCCAACCGTGAAAGACGGGGTGGCAGCATCATGTTGGGGGTGCTTTGCTGCAGGAGGGACTGGTGCACTTCACAAAATAGATGGCATCATGGAGGGAGGAAAATTATGTGGATATATTAAGCAACATCTCAAGACATCATTCCAAATGCGACAATGACCCCAAGCATACTGCCAAAGTTGTGGCATATGGCTTAAGGACAACAAAGTCAAGGTATGGAGTGGCCATCACAAAACCCTGACCTCAATCCATAGAAAATTTGGGGCAGAACTGAAAAAGCGTGTGCGAGCACAGGAGGCCTACAAACCTGACTCAGTTACACCAGCTCTGTCAGGAGGAATGGGGCCAAAATTCACCCAACTTATTGTGGGAAGCTGGTGGAAGGCTACCTGAAACGTTTGACCCAGGTTAAACAATTTAAAGGCAATGCTACCAATACTAATTGAGTGTATGTAAACTTCTGACCCACTGGGAATGTGATGAAAGAAAATAAAAGCTGAAATAAATCATTCTCTCTACTATTATTCTGACATTTCACATCCTAAAATAAAGTGGTGATCCTAACTGACCTAGACAGCAAATCTTTACGAGGGGTTAAATGTCAGGATTGTGAAAAACTGAGTTTAAATGTATTTGGCTAAAGTGTATGTAAACTTCCGACTTCAACTGTACACTATACAGGCATTGGGAATGGATGTAGACAGTAAGTTGTCATAATCAGAACAACAGTTTTCAGCTTTGCTAACATAATTGCAAAAGGGTTTTCTAATGATCAATTAGCCTTTTAAAATGATAAACTTGGATTAGCTAACAACAACGTGGCATTGGAACACCAGGAATGATGGTTGCTGATAATGGGCCTCTGTACGCCTAAACTTTTGAACGGAAAGTGTAGGTGGGCGTGGCTCTATAATACCAACAGATTATATTGGAATTTAAGGTAATGGCATCAGGCACTTTGAGTAGCCTATTTTTTTCAGACATCTTAAGCTCATTGAAAATAACTGATATTTTACAGACAAAAAGGTATTTTGAGTTCACACTAGCAGTGTGGTAGTTACGTAGATATGACTTGGTGATGTTGATGTGCCATGCTGTGCTGTTGATGTGCCATGCCGTGCTGTGTGACTCACCGTGCTGAAGTTAGGGAAGAGGCTGAGGGGGGACGATCCATTGAGCCTGAAGGGCAGGAAAGTGCGTGAGGTCGAGGTGGGGGTGCAGGGGCCGTCCCGGAACAGGCAGGGAGGCCAGGAGGGGTTTGCCCTGGGCAGAGGTTGCCTGGACGGAACAACAACACAACAGGGTTAGACAAACACTCAGAACAATCATGAGAGACGCTTTGATGTCTCTTTTTTCTATTCTTCTCAACTGACCAGTGTGTTTGGTAGGTAAGGAGTGAGGTAAAGAAGTGAGGTAAGGAGTGAGGTAAGGTGGGAGGTGGGAGATAAGGTGTGAGGTAAGGTGAGGTAAAGTAGGAGAAAGGTGTGAGGTAAGGTAATGAGAAAAGGTGTGAGGTAAGGTGGGAGGTAAAGTAGGAGAAAAGGTGTGAGGTAAGATATAGGGTAAGGTGGGAGGTAAGGTATGAGGTTAAAGTAGGAGGAAAGGTGTGAGGTAAGGTATGAGGTAAGGTGGGAGGTAAGGTATGAGATAAGGTGTGAGGTAAGGTATGAGGTAAGGTATGAGGTAAGGAATGCGTAAGGTGGAGGTAAGTAGAGGGTAAGGTGGAGGTTAAAGGTAGGAGGAAAGGTGTGATGGTAAGGTATGAGGTAAGGTGTGAGGTAAAGGGTTCAGGTAAGGGTATGAGGTAAGGTGGGAGGTAAGGTGGAGGTAAGAGTAAGATATGAGGGTAAGGTATGAGGTATAGGTGGGAGGTAAGGTGATGAGGTAAGGATGGGAGGTGAAGGATGACGAAGGTAAGGTGGGAGGTAAGGTATGAGGTAAGGTGGGAGGTAAGGTATTGGAGGTAAGGTATGAAGGAAGGTATGAGGTAAGGTTGGGAGGATCTCTCCTCCTTTGTACCTGTTTCCTCCAGGATCTTCACAAAGTCCTTTGCTGTTGTTCTGGGATTGATTTGCACTTTTCGCACCAAAGTACGTTCATCTCCAGGAGACAGAATGCGTATCCTTCCTGAGCGGTATGACGGCTGCGTGGTCCCATGGTGTTTATACTTGCGTACTATTGTTTGTACAGATGAGCATGGTACCTTCAGGCATTTGGAAATTTCTCCCAGGTATGAACCAGACTTGTGGAGGTCAACAATTTTTTTCTGAGGTCTTGGCTGATTTATTTTGATTTTCCCATGATGTCAAGCAAAGAGGCACTGAGTTTGAATGTAGGCCTTGAAATACATCCACAGGTAAACCTCCAATTGACTCAAATTATGTCAATTAGCTGATCAGAAGCTTCTAAAGCCATGACATAATTTTCTGGAATTTTCCAAGCTGTTTAAAGGCACAGTCACCTTAGTGTATGTACACTTCTGACCCACTGGAATTGTGATACAGTGAATTATAAGTGAAATAATCAGTCTGTAAACAATTGTTGGAAAAATGACTTGTGCCATGCACAAAGTAGATGTCCTAACCAACTTGCCAAAACTATAGTTTGTTAACAAGAAATGTGTGGAGTGTTTGAAAAACGAGTTTTAATGATTACAACATAAGTGTATGTAAACCTCCGACTTCAACTGTATGTGTTTCAATTTCTTTGGTCCTTCGTTTACAGTGTGTGGACAGTGTGTGTGTGTGTGTTCTTCCCTTTTCCCCTCTGTGTGAAGCCCTCTCAAGTTCCACCAACTCTGAATGAAACATATGCCTCTTCAGTCTTCTCCAGCCTACACGTTACACTCTTTCAAAAAGACTGAGAAAAGGAGGATGAGAGGGAGAGGTGAGCCACAGAGATCTGTGGTGCTGATTCACACAGTGGAGCAATGGATGGGGAAGATGGGGAGAGGTGGAGGGTCTAAGAGCGTGTATGTGTCCTGTATCAGATGGTGGTCTGGGAGCGTGCACATGTCCTGCATCTGATGGTCGTCTGGGAGCGTGCATGTGTCCTGTATCAGATGGTGGTCTGGGAGCGTGCACGTGTCTAACCCTGCCTAGCCAATCACAAAGCCAGGGAGTAAACTAGCCAACCAGTCAGAGCAGCAGTATTAGTAGTAGTAACCGCTGCATTATTCATACAACCTGCCTTCCAGCACAGAGAAAAACACACCACAAGAAAACGACAGTATCACCTCACTATGAAGTCATCTGTGAACCACTACTTCTCTAGCATACAGCTAGCAGATGTGCTACATAGCCTTTCGCTTGCCACCAACTCCCTAGAATTCAACCAGCCTTCAAGAGTTAATAACAGCAAATAACGCCCACCTGAGACTTCTGGCACAGAATAATGTTAGCCTATAGCGACTATGGTGACCTAGCTAATATAACACACAGCAGACCAATACAGCTATGGAAATTAATCACTAGGACCCTTTCGCCCTCTTCCATCTCACCTTTCCTCTTTCCTAGGCTATGTCCTAAATGGCACCCTATTCCCAGTTTAGTGCACTACCAGCCCTGGTCAAAAGTATTCGCACTACATAGGGAATAGGGTGGCATTTGGGAACTCAGCCCGAGTCCTCATGGTGACATTCATGTTCTTCTGGGGCCCGTTGAGGCAGAGGCACACTTTGTTTCGGGGCGTTGCAGGGGGAAGATGAATGCACCTGTCTCACGAGCTAAATAGACCTCAGTCTCCCCCTTCACTTCAATCATCGTTTCAGCTGCGGCCCGCCGTGAAGATCGCTCCTTTCTGCAGAGGGGGACGAGGGAAGAGAGGAAGAGGGCCGGACAATTGGTGCATTTATACGGCATGTTCAGAATGGCTGCGGGCGAACAATGGCCACATTCTCTCAGCTCCCTAAAAACAATAGTTGTGTGCGGCGTACCTTGTGAAGGTGGCCAGAGGGCAGACAGTCTAGAGGAGGCTCTTTTCCATGACACAGTTTTTGGCTTCGGAAGGGAAAGGTTAGTTCTCCCCGAGGTAGCAGCACTGCACCGCGTTGTTTAAGGAGCCAGAATAGAGCGGCGTAGGGTTATCCCTTGAGGGACAGCAGGCAAGCAGTGTTGCACAGGATGAGGGTTGTAGGACCGGTGTGTTTAAGGTTGTTTCTATTCACACCCCCCCACACCTGGGTCTTTGAAAACAGATCATTCAGAGTCAACACAGAAACAGAGCTGTTTCCTTTGTGTGTGTGTGTGGTGTGTGTGTGTGTGTGTGTGTGTGTGTGTGTGTGTGTGTGTGTGTGTGTGTGTGTGTGTGTGTGTGTTGTGTGTGTGTGTGTGTGTGTGTGTGTGTGTGTGTGTGTGTGTGTGTGGTTGGTGTGTGTGTGTATTGAGGGGCAGCCATTGTTTAGTGTTGTGTTCAGACCAATAGCCAGCTGCCATCCACACACTCAGTGATGCCAGGGAAGACATATGTCTGGTTACACTGAGTGTAGACATGACTTGCCCAGCACATTGTTCCAACCCAGCCCTCCACAGCACCCCCCACCTCCCTCTCTGTCTCTGAGGAGAGGGCAGCGGCGGGGCGAGCCAGACGCCAGAGGCTGGGGAAGGATCCAGGGTGATTGTATATTTGATACCGTGCTGATGAGGGCACACTGAATCAGTCTGTCATCGTGCAATCCAGCCATTCTAATCAGCCCCAGAGCAGTACACCCCTGGCTCTGGCCTCAACCCCCTATCAGCTGAAGATGGTGAGAGAATATCTTCCTCCCCCAGGAATCTCCTGAAGTCTTTAAGGCAACGTAGACAGTAAAACTCATGTGACATTCGTATATATTGTCTGCCCAAAGTCCCTTTCTCTAACTACTTCCCACTATACTGCCCTGGATCAGAGCTCGCATGTCATTGTATCCTCAGCGCTGATTTGAGTTGTATCTCGCAATTCTCCATGGCAGTTTTGGTGTGGTCAAACCCAGTGTATTTATAGGAGTATCAGGGGTCAGAGGTCCCAGATGGACTGATAGGTTTTAAACCCCTGGTCTCCTGTCTGGTCCTGCAGAATGGACCGCGGTGCAGAAGGCGGTTGATCAACCACACGTTTGGCGTCCCTCAGCCACTCAAGAAGAGAACAGAAACATCTCCTTGTAACATCTGTCACCGTGCGCTTCAACTCCACGGTAAGGAGAGTGCTGTGTGTGTGTGTGTGTGGTGTGTGTGTGTGTGTGTGTGTGTGTGTGTGTGTGTTGGTGTGTGTGTGTTGGTGTGTGTGGGTGTGTGTGGTGTGGTGTGGTGTGTGGTGTTGTGTGTGTGTGTGTGTGTGTGTGTGTGTGTGTGTGTGTGTGTGTTTGTCTGCCATGACTGCGAGAGGGAGATAGATAAAAGAGAGAGTGAGTAAGGGAGAAGGAAAAGTGAGTTGCAGACTGTAGTTGGTAGAGTTTGACAGTTAGAATAAATACAGATTTATTTGTTCTTCTCTTCTACTTCTTAATGTTTTAAGAAAAAAAAGCCGTTCCAAATTACCTGAGTCCTCACTGACTCACAGCAGCTTATCTGTGGCGGCTGATAGGGAGTTCCAGTCGGACTCTGAGCGTGCCATTGCCGTGTGTTTGTGTGTTGTGCATCCACGCGCTCAGTGAGTGTGTGCATGTGTGTTCCCCTGTGTGAAATGTTCTTATTATTACAATCGTAAGGTATTCATCACTGTTTTTTCTGTATATCTGGTTTGTGTGTGTGTGTGTGTGTGGTGTGTGTGTGTGTGTGTGTGTGGTGGTGTGTGGTGTGTGTGGTGTGTGTGTGGTGTGGTGTGTGTGTGTGTGTGTGTGTGTGTGTAACTGCGGTAGGTTGTTTTGGTGCGAAGGGATTTAGACAGCAGGGAAAGCTTCCCATTTATCAGCAAAAGAGCAGAAACAATCACGCGAGCCCAGGCAGGAGCCCACATTCTCAACTCCTCTTTTGATTTCTCCATTCCTGCCACTGTCAAAACACACACACAGCACACACCACACACACACACACACACACACACACACACACACACACACACACACACACACAACACACACACACACACACAAACACAACACAGTCACATAAACAAACAACCAATAAATGGAATGTCTTAAGAAACAACACAAACACCTAAGAAGTTGGGCAAAGGCTGCATTTAAAATCAAATAACAAAACTCTCTCTTTCTCCCCTGCCCCTCTCTCTCACACATACACACAGAGGAACACACAAATACTGTTTCACACACACACACACATCCTCTTGTGAGACTTGATCTTTCAAAGAGGAGCAGAGACCCAGAAGGAGGGTGAGCTGAGGCTGAGGGGGAAAGGGAAGCAGAGTAGATACTGGCAGGTGTTCTCTGCCAGGCTTCACACGGGTAGAGCAAATCCCATTCCCCCCTCCCTCCGCACAGCGACAGCTACAGTTGGACGAGAGGTGTCAGGTCTGGGGGTTTGAGGGGGATGAAGAAGCAGGGGGACACTGAGCTTTAAACAGTCTATAAACAGTCATGTTTATTTGAAGATATGAGAAGAATATTTGTGTAAACGTACATTCGATGTAAGCACATGGAATAGTCAGACAGTGATCTAGGCAGAGGCCTTATATAGAGAACGTGTAATAAAAGAATTTATTCAACTTCTAATAGCGCTTTTCATTACAGAAAGAGTCTCAAGCCTGCATTCATGTCTGGTAGTGTGACGTGACAGTCAGTGCCTTTAAAATGCTAAGTGCTCATGCTAATGTTTCATTTCACACACCCCTGTGTCTCCCTTGTCTCTCCGTGTGTCTCGTACTGTATGGCTCGGAGTTTGGACTGGAGAACGGAGAACGTAACGGGGGCTGAAAGAGAGCAGAGACTGATTTGTCCACAGCACAATAATCTCATAAGCATTTTCACGGCCGGATCAGTCAGACGACATGGTGAAATATTATAAGTAGTGTTTATAAAAGTGTTGATGGCTGCTGTTGGTTTATTTATAGCCAGAGCTCCCGACACAGAACAGTAAGTACAATTTTGGTTTGTTAATACTGTACACAGTGGACATATTCAACTGCATATAGCCATAGACATGGTTCTGATGGATCTGATCTGTTTGGTTTTTACTTTTACCCACATTGCTTTGTTGTCATATGAGGTGTGTGTGTGTGTGTGTGTGTGTGTTGTGTGTGTGTGTGTGTGTGTGTGTGTGTGGTGTGTGTGTGTGTGTGTGGTGTGTGTGTGTGGTGTTGTGTGTGTGTGTGTGTGGTGTGTGTTGTGTGTGTGTGTGTGTGTGTGTGACCCATGGTTATTATGGAGGCTGAGGCAGTTGAAGAGAAGATAGCAAACCAAAAAGAAGCAGTCCCGTGTGTTTGTATCCATTCTAAGAGAGAAGGTCGTCAATTGTGTGAGAGAAGCTGTAATTGAACAGGGTGAGTCATTCCACCTTCCTCAACTGCTCAACACTTAGGATTCCTTCATTGGCTTGCCCATCACAAAGTAGAGAACGCCACTCTTGTCTCTTTTTCTAATTCTTTCCCCACAATTCAATTTCAGGTCCTATTGCGGCCTTGGATTATTTTCTGACTTATTTGCACTTATATGGGCAGATAGAATTCCTCTTCGAATTCTAAATGAGGAGCTCGGATAGGAGACGGCTGTGAGGTTCATAATTATGAGATCGATGACAGAGCAGAGCACACAGACAGCCAGAAGTGAGGAATGCATTTACTGGACAAATTCTGAGCGTAACTATTTGTCTTGCTGTTTGTGCATTGAGTCCGCATGGTTGAGAGAGAGAGAGAGAGAGAGAGAAAGAGAAGAGAGAGAGGAGCAGAGGAGAGAGAGAGAGAGAGAGAGAGAGAGAAGAGAGAGAGAGAGGAGAGAGAGAGAGGAGAGAAGGAGAGGAGAGAGAGAGAGAGAGAGAGAGAGAGAGAGGAGAGAGTCACTTTCAGGCCCCAAAGCAATTACTGGTCCTGTGGAGCGTGAATGCTCGAACAAGCAAAGAACAGACACAATTAACAGTCACGGGGATAAGACACCAATCCAGGAAGCGAACCTTGTCCCCGCGCTCCCCATAGATCTGGACTCTCCCAGAAACAATTATGACAGTGAAAAACAAAAACGGAAGTACAGGCTCCTGAAAGCTCTGTCGAATGACCTGGGTCGTACAGTCCGTCCAATGCAGGCTGAGAGGAGACTCTTTTGGTAGGTACACA
>NW_019942591.1:673131-681578 GCF_002910315.2 Salvelinus sp. IW2-2015 | reverse complement strand
CCCTCCCTCCCTCCTCTCTACTGTGTTATTTAATGTCTGCTGTTTAAAGTCTAACAACAGGAGGGCCTGTCCCACACATACACCATGATCAGGAACATGGGTATGAGAGGATAGGACGGCGGTGCCTCCAAACATCCAATCGTAACCTCCAGTGGTCCCCAGGTCCCTCCCAGCTGGGCCTTATATCCAATCTGTCCCCCGTGGTGGTGGTGGATGGTGGCTCTGAGCCCGGGGGATTGTTTGCTTACCCCCAACTTTCTCAATTTACTTTCCCTGCACCCTTCCCCTCTGTTTGCCATGCTTGTAGAGAAAGGCCTGGTCCCTGTACAGAAGTTCCTAAAGAGTTCTGTCAAGTCAAGGAATGATCTGACTGCAGCACACTTATATAAGCTGTGTCCCAAATGGCACCCTATTCTCTATGTAGTGCACTATTTTTGACTGGTCAAAAGTAGCACACCACATAGGGAATAGGGTGCTATTTGGGACGCATACGTACACTTTGTGACATGAGAGAAATTCCCCACAATGGACCTGACTAGACTATGGATGTATCTCCTGAGTCTGGGACCAATACAATGAAATGTAGTGGTAGCCTTTTGATGAAGTCAGTAGAGAGCGTCCATTACTTTACATGATTGATCTCATTTAGGTTCAGTAGCCCTGTTTATCCATCTGCAGCGATGGGACTCGAGGATATGTCTGCTAGACTAGTTTCCTCCTCTATCCTGTATATCCCTCCTTCATCCCTCTCTCCCTCCATCTATCCCTCCACCACTCTGGCCTGAAACATATTACTGTAAGACCTGAGTTTCAAACTAATTTCTTTCTGATGCTAGAGGGAATATTAGTGAGGAGAGATAGGAAGGTATCAGGGTGAAGTGAGGTGTGGGTTGGGAGAGAGTCTACACTTTCCTTTCCCCCAGCACTCACTGACTGACTCACTCTCTCTCCCTCTGAGAGGAGAAACTGGACAAAGGACTGGGAGCGAGATAACGCTCTCTCTCATCAAATCTCATTTTAATATTCTGTCGTCGTAGAGCATGGTCTGAAAGGGGGGGATGCAGCGGCTGGGACGAAAAGAGTAGAAAATGAGAGATAAGATGAAATGAATGAAAGGTAGAGTGAGAGATGGGGTAGAGGAGAGGGGGAGCAAGAGAGGCGGTGGAAAGAGAAAGTAGATAAGCTGTGCCTGTTTTTTTATGTTGTAAATCATTTTACAGTTCTGAGGCAATTTTGCAAGGAGGTACGCTCTTTAATAAGCCACATTGTGTGATTGGCCCGATGTGAAATTGAAATGCGGCAGAGCGAGCCAGTGGCGGCGAGCGTTACAATGCCAAACTGTAATTGGAGAACACTCAAAATTAACACTGAAATGATCTCTGTCTGTCATCAAACTCAGCATGGCAGGTGCCAATCGGACCAAAATGCCCATGTTGTCGCCCATTGAGAACCAATCAAGGGCTAGATTCCATCATATCCACACTACAGACATTGCCATTGGATGCACTGAGTTGCATTAGTAGAAATCCCATGCAGCTGTGTTACAAGTTAGAACACTGGCATGTGTCATGTAATCTACACCTCGATTAGGCTGATATAAATGATTATTATTATTTTATTGAATGATTTTCCATTTGAGAAGAGAGCGCGAGAGAGAGCGAGAGAGAGAGACATCGGCATACTGGTGCCTAGAGACACTGGGACGGCCGGCATCGTCAATGACAACCATCAATCACCTCAGCGTTTGATTGACTCTTTTGTTGAAGCTGTCTCCAAGGGCAACAGGACTCAGACGCCTCTGTAATGATGAAATATAGTGTGGATTTCCCTTGAGGAAGTTGTCCATTTTCTTTAAGAGTGTCACGGACTAGTGATTCTAGACAAGCTGGTGTGTGTGTGTGTGTGTGTGTGTGTGCGTGTGCGTATGTGTGGCTTACACACTGCTGGTTTAATGAACATGGTTGTGAGGGCTCACCACTACTCCGCTAGTGTGTGAGCTTGTTTAACAGTCTTCTAATCAGAATATTAATATAGCTACTAGCTCCATGACAACAGTCAGCTCTGTCATGTAGTCAATACTCTCTGACTCTACAGTTTACAGATACAGTATTCAGATACTGCACGGTTTACAGTCTGAGCCCTACACACTGATTTAATTGGACTGTTCTGCCTTTCCATGGTCAAATAAGCGAATGACTCGCAACAAGACATCGATCTGAACATCGATTCTTGGCAGGAGAGGGATTTGTAGCCCTCCACTCCTCAGACAGTGTGGGGCTCTTCACTGCCAATACACTGGCCTTAGAGCTGACAGCCAGCGTTGGGGTGACAGTCACTTCAGTCAGTCAGTCAGGGAACATTTGGAATGAGTGAGGAGGACACTGACTGACAGAAGGTGTTGCCCAAAGGGAATCCTTGTGCTTACCCAAAGATGTATCTGTGTCGTGCTACTCTGCAACATCACTGCCATGGTCGTTTTTCTTTTTAAGACATTTGAGGTCTAGGAGGTAAGGATGCTATTTTTTGAGTTGTTGGACATTTCAAAGTCATGCTGTATCATGTTTTATATCTATCTGTATAATGTGCACCAATGTGGGAAGAACTTACCAGAAGTTCCTACAGAGTTAGTCCTTATACAGTATTTATAGAGCCCCTCAGTGGAGGTGTCGTAATACCCATAAAACCTAGTGGTCAAACAGGGAAATGGTTCCAATCGTTTTTCCACCATTCATTTTCCCCATAGGGAATTTTGGAAACACTTAAAATAAGCGCTGTGTTTCGTGTAGGCTTACCCTGACGTGACGTTTTGATAACCATGTAAATCTCTCACGGACAAGGGGACATAACACCTTGTATTCAGGACATAAAGCTAATTTCTTTGCCACTTGTTTTGCAGTTTTACTTTAGTGCCTTATTGCAAACAGGATGCATGTTTTGTAATATTTTTATTCTGTACAGGCTTCCTTCTTCTCGCTCTGTCATTTAGTATTGTGGAGTAACTACAATTTTGTTGATCCATCCTCAGTTTTCTCCGATCACAGCCATTAAACTCTGTAACTGTTTTAATGTCACCATTGGATTCCTGGTGAAATCTCTGAGCGGTTTCCTTCCTCTCCGGCAACTGAGTTAGGACGGACACCTGCATCTTTGTAGTAACTGGAATGGGACCTTACAGAGATGAGGTAGTCATTAAAAAATCATGTTAAAGACTATTATTGCACACAGAGTGAATCCATGCAACTTATTACGTGACTTGTTAAGCACATTTTTACTCCTGAACTTATTTAGGCTTGTCATAACAAAGGGGTTGAATACTTATTGACTCAAGACATTTGAACTTTTCATTTTGAATGAATTTGTAAACATATGGAAAAAAAATATTCAACTTAGAAACGATGGGGTATTGTGACACAAAATCTCAATTTAATCCATTTTAAATTCAGGCTGTAACACAACAAAATGTGGAAAAGTCAAGGGTGTGAATACTTTCTGAAGGCACTTTAAGTGAACACCGATATGATACCTTAAACATTCTTGCTCAGAATAAAACCCTTCATGAGTTTAAGGCGTCTGAGGAGAGACTTACTCCCACAATCCTCTGTCCTCCTCTCTGGGCCTCCTGCTAAATCCATTGATCGCTATCCATCCCCTCCAGAGTCTTCTCGGGTGGCCCGATCTTTGTCTTTCACATAAGCCCAGGATCATACCAATCCCCTGCTGGAGGGGGGACCTGAATCTCCCAGGGTTCAGTCTCGCATTACATTACAGAGAGGAAGGATTGTCTAATCTCAGCCTTCTAGGGTTCCTTCTCCTCCGGAAGGAGAACGATAAGGAAGAGTCCTTATCTCCATGATGAATTTACTCTGGGATTTAGAAGAGAAAATCAATGGGGCCAGTAGGATTGTGGAGGGTGTTTGAGAGGGTGCTTCAGTTCGGCTGGCGCCTATACGAACTCGGCTAGCCGAACTGAACGAGTGTTCTCGCAAACTCCCTTAAAAGGCCTTCGCTTTAAAAACGAGAAATAACGGCAATAGTACTGTTTTTCCATTTTGAGATGCCGTAGCCAGTATGCACTTCCTCAAAATAGTCAGAATTAATCTAAGATGACTCAAGAAGTCTGTCATTCATTTGTACGTTTTTGCCGAAGAGAGCTTAGTCACGCAATTTTACATCTAACTAAGATGTTTGGTGCAGTATTTTTCTATGGAAAATTTGCATGAAAACGAGTCGTCTCTCGTTGAATGACAACAAAGACTTTATTAAAGGATCCCTACTGTTGAACAATCACAGATGAAGGGGCGTAGATTCCGGCTCCGACCTTTGGCTTGCCTCCAGAAAATAAATTCTGTGCCTGAACAGCCGAAAAACCCCTCACCGAAGTCCAAAACATCACAAAATGTCGTCATAATATATGTGTGTGTGTGTGTGTGCGCGCGTACGTGCGTGCATAATGGAGCTCCAGTGACTTATGGGCTGGGCCCGGAAGTCAATGCATTTGTTTAAATTGACTGAGCCCTAGGACCTTCAGTTGATATTTGAAGAGAGATAGATAGAGAGAGAGAGACAGAGCGAGAAAGAGAGAGAGAGAGAGAATCTACCCTGTGTTAGTCTAGTCTGTCCCTCCGTGTTAATAACAAAGGCTGARAGTATAGCTGAAATGCCACAAAGCTAACACATGAAATGCATTGGTAAATGCTCATTCCAATGTTCAAACGCTTCACGGTCATTTGTAGATAAATGACTGAACAGAAATGAGCAAATTCTCCAAGTTCGCCTCAAATGAGAACAACCATTATTTAATGTCACTTTTCACTCACAAATGTATTGCTTGCAATGCTGCTTTTACAATCTGTTTCCATAATCTATAAACATGTTCTGTAATATGAAGCGTTTGAAGGCAGTACATTGGAATGAGCATWTACCAATGCATTTCATGTGTTAGCATTTCAGCTATACTATCGGCATTTGTTTTTAACCCCGAGGTGCAGACTTAATTAACACAGCAACTGTAGACCTCGGTGGCTTTGTTCAGGCATTAAGCTCTTCACTCTTCCGTAACCACCAGTGTAGTGTTCAGTGACTGACCACTGCCTCCTCTCCTTCCCCTCCCCAGATCTGCTGCCTGCTGACCTGGAGCGAGTGGTGAATTGTGAGGCTGTGAAGCTGGGCAAAAGCCCCGGCAGCAGCAGCTCTGTGATGTTGACCCCTGTATCTGAGGTGTCCTCCATGGAGCTGGCCATCCTGTCCCCTGGGCCCCAGGGAGAGGTGTCCCCCTCCTCACAGGCCTCAGAGAGCGGAGCCTCAGACAACAGTGGCCCCGAGCAAGGCCCAGAGGCCCCTGGAACAGCCCTGGAGGCAGGCAGCCAGCCGGACACTTCCAGCACAGAGGGGGGTGAGGATGACAAGGACCCCAAGAGGATCAAGCCACACCTCCACTGTCCCGTGTGCAAGGTCACGGTCAACTCTACATCCCAGCTGGAGGCACACAACAGTGGTACAAACATGACAGTCTTTGGCGTAGCACACCCCGCAGCCCCCTCAGATAGCATAAGAACACGTCATAAGCCATGATTTATTTATTTTTATTACAGGCTATTAGCTTTAAAACTGAGAAAAAATCAATCTACAGAAAATGTGTAGAATACCAGGAAATTAGCTTTAAAATTGCAATTTTATATATATATATATATATAGTTGAAGTTGGATGTTTACGTACACCTTAGCCAAATACATTTAAACTCAGTTTTTCACAATTCCTGACATTTAATCCTCGTAAAAAATCCCTGTTTTAGGTCAGTTAGGATCACCACTTTATTTTAAGAATGTGAAATGTCAGAATAATAGTAGAGAGAATGATTTCAGCTTTTATTTCTTTCATCACATTCCCAGTGGGTCAGAAGTTTACATTCACTCAGTAAGTATTTGGTAGCATTGCCTTTAAATTGTTTAACTTGGGTCAAATGTTTCAGGTAGCCTTCCACAAGCTTCCCACAATAAGTTGGGTGAATTTTGGCCCATTCCTCCTGACAGAGCTGGTGTAACTGAGTCAGGTTTGTAGGCCTCCTTGCTCGCACACGCTTTTTCAGTTCTGCCCACAAATTTCCTATGGGATTGAGATCAGGACGTTGTGATGGCCACTCCAATACCTTGACTTTGTTGTCCTTAAGCCATTTTGCCACAACTTTGGAAGTATGCTTGGGGTCATTGTCCATTTGGAAGACCCATTTGCGACCAAGCTTTAACTTCCTGACTGATGTCTTGAGATMTTGCTTCAATATATCCACATAATTGCCCTTCCTCATGATGCCATCTATTTTGTGAAGTGCACCAGCCCCTCCTGCAGCAAAGCACCCCCACAACATGATGCTGCCACCCCCGTGCTTCATGGTTGAGGTGGTGTTCTTCGGCTTGCAAGCATCCCCCTTTTTCCTCCAAACATAACGATGGTCATTATGGCCAAAAAGTTATATTTTTGTTTCATCAGACCAGAGGACATTTCTCCAAAAAGTACGATCTTTGTCCCCATGTGCAGTTTGAAACCATAGTCTGGCTTTTATATGGTGGTTTTGGAGCAGTGGCTTCTTCCTTGCTGAGCGGCCTTTCGGGTTATTTCGATATAGGACTCGTTTTACTGTGGATATAGATACTTTTGTACTTGTTTCCTCCAGCATCTTCACAAGGTCCTTTGCTGTTGTTCTGGGATTGATTTGCACTTTTCGCTTCAAAGTACGTTGATCTCCAGGAGACAGAACGCGTCTCCTTCCTGAGCGGTATGACGGCTGCGTGGTCCCATGGTGTTTATACTTGTGTACTATTGTTTGTACAGATGAATGTGGTACCTTCAGGCGTTTGGAAATTGCTCCCAATGATGAACCAGACTTGTGGAGGTCTACAATTCTTTTTCTGAGGTCTTGACTGATTTCTTTTGATTTTCCCATTATGTCAAGCAAAGAGCCCACTGAGTTTGAAGGTAGGCCTTGAAATACATCCACATGTACACTTCCAATTGACACAAATGATGTCAATTAGCCGATCAGAAGCTTCTAAAGCCATGACATAATTTTCTGGAATTTACCAAGCTGTTTAAAGGCACAGTCAACTTAGTGTATATAAACGAATGACCCACTGGAATTGTGATACAGTGAATTATAAGTGAAATAATCTGTCTGTAAACAATTGTTGGAAAAATTACTTGTGTCATGCACAAAGTAGATGTCCTGACCGACTTGCCAAAACTATTGTTTGTTAACAAGAAATGTGTGGAGTGGTTGAAAAACGAGTTTTAATGACTCCAACCTAAGTGTATGTAAACTTCCAACTTCAACTGTATATATATACTGTACCTGCTCCAGAGTGTATCTGACATTCTCTTTCTCCCAATCCACTCCTCCAGGTACGAAGCACAAACAAATGCTGGAGGGCCAGAGCGTCCAGCCGCGGCGCCGGGGGAAGATGGCGGGGGCTGGGGGGCGTTCGGCCTGCAAGAGCAAGCGCCTGGGCACCAAGGGCAGCGTGGGGGTGCCCAGCAAGAACTTCCACTGCGAGGTGTGTGAGATCTAAAAAAATATTTCATCCATTTAGATTAAGGCTGTAACGTAACAAAATGTGGAAAAAGGGAAGGGGTCTGAATACTTTCCGAATGCACTGTGCCTATGATGTCACTACCTCAGCCCTCCACTTTTAAATTTATATTTATTTTTGTTTTTGTTTAAAAAAAAAAAAAAAATTAATCCCCTTTTCTCCACAATTTTCGTGGTATCCAATCGCTAGTAATTACTATCTTGTCTCATCGCTACAACTCCCGTACGGGCTCGGAGAGACGAAGGTCGAAAGCCATGCGTCCTCCGAAGCACAACCCAACCAAGCCGCACTGCTTCTTAACACAGCGGCCTCCAACCCGGAAGCCAGCCGCACCAATGTGTCGGAGGAAACACCGTGCACCCGCCCCCTCGGTTAGCGCGCACTGCGCCCAGCCCGCCACAGGAGTCGCTGGAGCGCGATGAGACAAGGATATCCCTACCGGCCAAACCCTCCCTAACCCGGACGACGCTAAGCCAATTGTGCGTCGCCCCACGGACCTCCCGGTCGCGGCCGGCTGCGACAGAGCCTGGGCCCGAACCCAGAGACTCTGGTGGCGCAGCTAGCACTGCGATGCAGTGCTCTAGACCACTGCGCCACCCGGGAGGCCAGCCCTCCCATTTTAAAGGTAGCACAGGACCCATGATGTAATAACAAACTTATTAAATGCTCTTTACACATGTTACAGTAGAAGGTTTACTATTCCTGAGGTGATGCTAGCAGTGGAAATGTGTGTTTGAATTCACCTGGCACAGTGGCAGCGACTACATTTTATTACAGTAAAGCCATTCTGAAAAAAGCATTCCCACACTAAGCAGATGTGTATCAGATGGTGATTCACTCAGAACTGTCTATTTGAGCCTGTTAAG
>NW_019942591.1:666494-668974 GCF_002910315.2 Salvelinus sp. IW2-2015 | reverse complement strand
AGCTGTTAGCAGTATGTTAATGCGGGATATTGACGTGTTTATGGTGTGGTAATCTAGGCATATGGTTTTATTGAACTTCTTTTCTAGGCTGTTTCGGGTAATTGCTTCCCTGGTGATGTTTATTCAATCGTACATGCAATCGGATGATGGGATGGTTTTGGAAAGTTTTGCAGCTCTCTGACTAGCTGGTCATGGAAAAGATACAGTATATATGGGCATGTGTAGCAACCTTGCCTACAACAAGCCTTAGTAGTGTATTCCAATGGCACTGTTAAAACCTCTGATGAACRAGGATTAGCCAGTTGGTAGTAGAACGGAGGAGAGAGAAATAGACGTGCATACTGTAGATAGAGGGAAGTAGTAGTAGTAGGTTTTCTTTGTGGTTTTGTGTCCTCTAAATATTTTTTTCTGATAGTCAACCGTATTGTACACTCAATATACACTGAGTGTACAAAACCTTAAGAACACCTGCTCTTTCCATGACAGACTGACCAGGTGAATCCAGCTGAAAGCTATGATCCCTTATTGATGTCACTTGTTAAACCCACTTCAATCAGTGTAGATGAAGGGGAGGAGACAGGTTAAAGGAGGATTTTTAAGCCTTGAGACATGGATTGTGTATGTGTGCCATCCAGGAATGAGCAAGACAAAATATTTAAGTGCCTTTGAACGGGGTATGATAGTAGGTGCCAGGCACACAGGTTTGAGTGTGTCAAGAACTTCAACACTGCTGGGTTTTTCACACTCAACAGTTTCCTGTGTGTATCAAGAATGGTCCACCACCCAAAGGACATCCAGCCAACTTGACACAACTATGGGAAGCATTGGAGTCAACATGGGCCAGCATCCCTGTGGTACGCTTTCGACACCTTGTGAAGTCCATGCCCTGACAAATTGAGGCTGTTCTGAGGACAAAAGGGGGTGCAACTTAATATTAGAATGGTGTTCCTAATGTTTTGTACACTCAGTGTAGATCAGGCATGGTCTACTAGATAAATCCAACATTAATAACTAGATTAGCAGACTAATGTTTCTCCTCTGATCTCCTCAGCACATGAACAGCAGGAGACACAAGGACCGTCTGGCAGGAAAGCCCCCCAAACCCAAGTTCAGTCCCCCACAACAAGAGCCAGCCTACCTCCAGCTTATCGGTGAGAAACGGCACACACACACACACACACACACACACACACACACACACACACACACACACACACACACACACACACACACACACACACACACACACACACACACACACACACACACACACACACACACACACACATTACATGAATGTTCATGTAGACACACACGCGCAGTCGCACGCCCGGTTTGAGGTTAATTCAAGTTTAAGACCCATACATTTGGAAAATCCTCTAAGAAAATAATGGCCAATAATGTTCAATCTCTGAATAAATGTATATTTATCTCCTGAATTGACTGAACTTTAATGGAATTGTTTCCAACCCTGACACACCACACACACACACACACGCACACACACACGCACACACACACACACACACACACACACACACACACACACAACACACACACACACACACACACACACACACACACACACACACACACACACACACACACACACACACACCTCATTGCTACTCCCTAGGGGTTTGTCTCTCCAGTGAAGCAGCATGCCTGCCTGTATGCCTGTGCTGTCAGAGAGGTTAAGGACACTGCTTTGTGGTAGTGAATGGGTCCCGTGTACCTGAGACATTCAAGGCTGAAGTACCCCAGCACTACCCCAGCACTACCCTACTGACAAAGCCTGCAGCCTGAATCAGCACTCTGTATTAATCACTTTTGTGCTCTGTCATGTGCGCACCTCCCCTAAAACTCTCCTTGTCCCCATCTCCTCCGCTCCACCCCACCTCCACATCCCTATTTCTCCCTCCTCTGCATCTCCTCCACCTCCCTCTTCCATCCTCCCCCTCCCCCCTGCAGACTGTGAGATGGGCTGGGTATGCAGGCGGGGCCGTGTCTGCATGAAGAAAATGTTCAGCCAGTACAACCTCACCTCTCTCTCTACTCAGGTGAGTGGCAGGCAGGGACAGGGGAGACGTGGGCTGTCAGGGATACAGCTGGCTTAACCACTGGAACTGGCTAGGTGCAGGGGTACAGCTGGCTTAACCACTGGAACTGGCTAGGTGCAGGGGTACAGCTGGCTTAACCTGGAACTGGCTAGGTGCAGGGGTACAGCTGGCTTAACCACTGGAACTGGCTAGGTGCAGGGGTACAGCTGGCTTAACCACTGGAACTGGCTAGGTGCAGGGGTACAGCTGGCTTAACCACTGGAACTGGCTAGGTGCAGGGGTACAGCTGGCTTAACCACTGGAACTGGCTAGGTGCAGGGGTACAGCTGTTAACCACTGAACTGGCTAGGTGCAGGGTACAGCTGGCTTAACCACTGGAACTGGCTAGGTGCAGGGGTACAGCTGGCTTAACCACTGGAA